>NC_141090.1:27100902-27355902 GCF_041138505.1 Cibotium barometz
TGGGGAATATGGGAATTTCCCATAAGTTTGGGACATGTGGTCAAATCTTTGGATTAATTATAACTTGAACACCGTTACTCCAAATTGAGCGCTCTATAGCTCACTAGATTCCATTTTCCAAGCGCTTTCCAACAATAGGTCACATGATATGGTTTTGAAAAACTTATAGGCATGTTATCCATGTCCCACCTTTTTAGCATTCAAAAAATGGGAGTTGGGAAATTCCCAAACTCACGAATATAGTGTTTTCATGAGTGTTATTAAAATTATTCATCTCCTCGATAGCCGCCAAAATTGCCACCGCATCATCACAATCATCTTCTTTGTCCTTTGTACTACTTCCTTGAGTGTCTATTGCATCGATCTTTAGCCCTCGATTGGAAAGGTACCATTTTGTATGGGATTGTCCTTGAAGAATTTGAAATCTTAAGAAGTTTGATAAGCATGAGTATGCGGTCTGCTTGCCTCCAGCATTCCCGATCCATAAAAGCTTTTACATTCATCACACCAAATTCCAATCAAAGGCTTGTCATTGACATCTTTGGTTGTAAGCTGAAAATTGTCATCTCTAGGTGGATTTCTGTTCCTCAAATTCTTACGAGTCTTGTCACATTGGACCTCCCAAAGGTCAAGAGTTTCTTTTGGTAGTAAAGAACTCTTGAGCATGTTGACCTTGCTACCATGAACATTCTCACCCTCTTCCCTTGCATTCATGTCAGTAGCTTCTAAGGAAACATTTAAGCTTCTACAAATGCGCTTTGCGGGCCCGCCACCATCAGCCATGCTTAAACACCTCTTTATGCCAACACTTTTGTTGCTCTCCACTTGCCAACGCTCTTCTTGTGTGGCATTCAATGTGCACACTCCATCATCATCTTCATCTTCAATAACAAACTCAAAAGATTCACTTACAATGCCATCTTGCACAATCTCTCTGCGTATGGCACTAAAGGTATAATCTCCCATCACTCTAACATAACCCAACAACTTCTTTTCACTATCCCCATGGTCAAACACCTTAATGCGAGCCTTGGATGCCATGAATGATCGATCCTACATTCAAAAGAACCATAAAAGAGAAAATATCAAACATAATGAGGGATGCCAATAAATAGTTTAATGGGCATAAAATATCTACAAGGTCTCTATTTATTGAAAAAATATGAAAGAAAAATTAAAAGAAATTTCTTCTCTCTTGCAATAGGACCACACTCATTTTCTTTGATTTCAACCATAAAGCTTGAGAGAGCTTGCAAAAAATAAGGCAAATCTACTTTACTTGAGAGCTACATAAAATTCTATTGGAAAAAAATGCATGAGGATTACTACTAGATTGAATTCTTAGTATTCTAAAACACTATAGAAATCCTTCTCTATAAATTTATATAATCCTTCTCTATTAGTTTATATGAAAGAAAAAATCATGAACTCTAAAGCACACTCACCTTCTCTTTGAGTTGTAAAATTTGTAGATAATAAACTTCTTCTTTGCTTGTAGCCGTAAATATTGCAAATAAGAAGCAATAATTAGAGAATATTTGCCCTGCACAACAAGAGAACTAGCTATTTAGGAAGAAACTTTTCACTGCATATAAAAATTAGTTTTAAAAGAAAACGTTAATACACTTTATGTTTAGGAAAATCAAGTGAGGGAGTAAAATTTATAGAAGAAGTGCATAGTGATTCATTCAATCACTTCATTGTAAAGGTTTATTGATTGAAGAAGAGATTTGGGAACTTCTTTCACCTTTGAAAGGAAGAATAAGAGGAAAGAAATCAGCCCATTAGTAGAAGAAGAAAGCAATCTTCCTATTATCCAGCAAGAATGAAAATCTCAACCCATAGAAACTCTTTGAGATAACCCACAAGCAGCCCATTAGTAGCAATATGCCCATTGTCCTCCTGCAAGAATCAAAATCCTCTTTAAGCTAACCCACAAGCCATTAGAGTGAAGAGTGAACCCACAGTAGAATAGATTATACAAGGGGATTTGAAAAAAATCAGAGCACAAAGATAGAGAAAGGGGGAAGCGGCGTCCAAAAGGAAGGAGGGAGTAGTAAAGAGAGAGCATTATTACGTGAGATGTTTCTTTATTGCTTCTCTCTTTTACAGCAACTAATTTAAAACACTTCACTTCAAATTTAAAAAACGTTGAATAGAGTGTGGAGCAAAAAAAGAGTGGAGCAAAAACGTTAAATAGAGTGTGGAGCAAAAAAAGAACTTTAAAGTGTGGGGCCAAAAAACACTACTAGATTTGAACCCTCTACCTAGACCCCAACAAAATTATGTTATACCACTAGAATAGTACCCTACTTCTGAAGTTTCATGAATAAAAACACTCCTTATTTTATTTTTTCCAGGCACAATTGTAATACCCCTCCTTTCTTTTTAAAACTGTAAGCGAGATTTATATTAAAACCCATCCTTTTGAACGCACGTGCTACACCTACAGGTCTATAAGGTGGAGGCCCCGGGAATCGACTTACAATCCGGATATCAACAGATACGAATCGCTGAAGACAACATTGACAAAATGGCATTTTGCACAAGGTATGGAAGCTAACGAATGGCTGGTGTTGCCGTTTGGGCTAACCAATGCCCCAGCCACCTTTTGCACGATGATGAATGATATCTTTAAAGATTATCTAGATGAGTTTTTGATCATATATATAGATGATCTGCTCATATACAGCAAGACTTTGAGTGAGCATAAAGAACACGCTACAGCCCATCCAAATAGAAGCTCAAACCACCAGCACACGCTGTTGTTCCACACGATTTAGTAGGCATCATTTTTCTAGAGAAAATCTGAGATTTCTGCTTCATCAAATGCAATGGCTCTAATTCCTCTTGGCCCTAGGGGTTTCAAGGATTATCTACATGCTGGTGAAGACAGAATTTGATTTGATCAAGTCTACAGTGAGATCCAAGCTCTTCATCAAATCTGTAGGTGACTTTGGTAAAACAGAGATTAAGCATTCAATGTTTGGTCAAATCTTGTGTTTCTTGGCTTAATCCTCTACTAGACTAATTGCTATTGATGGCCTTGAAAGGATTTGAGCTCATTTGAGCTATAAGTCCTCAAATCTAGACTCCCCACATACTCTGTTTTTTGCACACAAAATAGAGGATTAATTTTCTAGTCAGTGGTGATAAATCAATGCTAATCATAGTATTTTGGTGTAGTTGTGGGTTCAAATTAACTATTAGGTATCTGATACAGATTCTTATAACTTCAGATTGCAATTCAAAGATGGTTTGATACTCCACACCATTTGAGTTGGCCACCGGTAAAGAGGTCATTACACCTCTCGCCATTGCCACAGGAGATGTGCATGCCGAAGATGCAAATGCAGAGGAATTTTAGCAGAAATGGTAGAAGAGAATGCGGGTTGCACAGCAGAATCTAGAACAAAGCAAAGTCAAATATGTTAAAAATGCCAACAAGAAGAGACGTGATGATGAATTTCGTGAGGGAG
The DNA here is from genome assembly GCF_041138505.1 of Cibotium barometz. NCBI lineage: Eukaryota > Viridiplantae > Streptophyta > Polypodiopsida > Cyatheales > Cibotiaceae > Cibotium > Cibotium barometz. Next base: position 27,104,382 of record NC_141090.1, read on the forward strand.
ACTTGGTCTTGGTTAGTGCCCAAAACATTGCACTACCTGCCAACCTCACACCAAAATTCAATCATCGCTTCTATGGCCCGTACAAAGTGCTCAAATCTTACAATGGAGTCACCTACAAAATAGATCTGCCTGCAAACAGTACACATACATAATGCATTTCATATAAGCCTAATCAAGAGGTTTGTCCCCCATACCAGGTTTGGTTGCCATGTACCGATGCTTGCAGATGGTGCAACACCCGCCGCTACGCCTTTTGAACCAGAACTAATATTGAAATCATGATTCCGGCGGGGAACGCCACAATTCTAAGTGAAATGGAAACATCTCCCCATGACAGATTGCACATGGGTGCTAGAAGGGAAAATGATTCAAATGGCACATCCGTTGGTTCTACAGTTTTACAACATAGTGCCCGTTGAGGATGATGTACACCTAGAATAATGGCTTGAAAGGGACTTCAAGCTCTTCAAAAGGGGGGTGTATGTGAGGCGTGGGATTTTTGGGATTTCTATCCGGCCTCACATGGTGCTCTCGAGGTATGCTTGGACGCCTCGAATTCTTTGCATCTATATGGGAGTACCTTGAGGTGGAGTAATGTGGCCTAGCCCGACCTCTCCTACCTTCGTTTAGATACAAGACGACTTGTGGGCAAGGGATCCCGCACCTCGGATACCTGCAAGTCATTTTTTCTCATCACTCTTGTGATCCCATTGTAATCTCATGGCGTGTCGGCATTTTGTCAATACAAGTTTTGGGTTGGAAGCCCGCATTTGGGTGACACCGTTTTCCATTGCCATTTGTGCATTTTGGTCATAACTCCTTCATACGGAGTCTGATTTCAAAGTTCTATTACTCAAAATGACCGGCTTGTTGTCCTCTTCGAGAGGAGCTATAGGTCTTGGTGTGCAGCATTCAAGTACTCTCTGTTTTCACTTTTGTACTGGATTTTCTAGTCCTGAGCAGGAGCTCACGCCCAGAATGCGACCGGAGATCACCGCTCCGTGTGACAGTTTCCAATATTGTTTTTGCAACCGCATAAGTTCTAAGTGAGAACTTTTGATTTTTCCCTCCATCAAGTGACGAGTACATCCACCAAATCCTAGTGAACCTATTTTGCTTCTTGTGCAAGTCTTTCTTACTTTGGTCCACAGCTTGGTTCAGCTTCTCCTTGTTGGTGGGTTACATTGGAGGTGTTGCTCTTACTTTATTACTTGGTTGAACTTGCTTCTTTTTCTAGATCAACTTTGGTGCTTCCTTAGTACCTTATTTAGCTAGAGCCCTGTCCTATATGTGCTTATGGTACTCTTCTGTTATTCTGGAGGGAGTTGCGAAAATGGTTTTTGAGTTTGTTTTTTGTACCCATACTGTTTTATTTCCTTGATATTAGCATTGTTTTTATAGTAAGTCCTTTTGGACCCACCGTTATTAAATGCTAGGTTGTGTGCGGGCTTGCGTGTGATATACAGCTTCCTGTCCCTGCCTGTCTTTTCTTATCTCTTGCTTGTAGCATGTCTATATTTCTTTTCTTTCCCATGAGGCTTTTTTGTATGTTTCATAGTATCCTTGTGCTTGAAGCTGGGCCTGGGAACCCATTTTTTTTTGCCTGGAGACTTTTGCTGCCTTTGCTTTGATTCTCTTGAAGAGAGAAGACCTTAAAATGAGGATGCTTGTTCTGTTAGGAATTCTATTTTTTGTGGCATTGGAGATTCCATCTTGCAATGTCATTGCATGTTTCCCTTTATTCAATAGACTCCATAATGGCACGATGATGGTGTCTTTTCCATCATTGAGTTATACCTCTCATTTTTCCCATTGGATGTGGTAGTTGCTGGCACAAATCTATTTTCATCCAATAAACATTTCCTCTTCCATTGTCCTTATAGGCACAACAAACACATTCCCGACCAAGGGATTATTTATAACAGAGATGTTTACATTCAAAAGTCCCATTGCATGTGTGACAGATGGATGCACACTTTGAATTTCAGCACTTGTTGTCTCTAGGGGGGTTTGTTAAAAGCTGCCCATGTCTCATAGGAAATCAAGGTATGACATGACCCCGTATCAATGAGTGTGATGCTTGTTGCACTGCCCCTCCTTTGTAGAGACATGTACACTAAGTCTTGCAAGTATAATATCCGAGTCATCCTTATGAAGAAAAGTCATCCTTATGTGAAAAAAAGTGAGTGAAGCCATATTTACGCGTATCATTCTCCCTTGGAGTATTTATTTTTCTTTGGCTTCCTCTTGAGCTTGTTTGATCTTTGCCTTGACTAGCTCTTTTTTTTTGTTTTAGAAGGTTCTGTTGTGTGAGCATTTCCTAGATCAAGGGTCCATAATATTTCTTGAGTTTACTCCCATTGATGGACCCTTCCATTTCTACCCCTTCAATAGTTTCAATGCGGATTGACCGTTGAGGGGTGATTTCGGACACTCTAAAAGGTCCTAAGCCTCTGTATTCTAGTTTCTTTTTATTGGTGCTAAGGTCCCCCATTTCCAGTTCTTTTTATTTCAAGTTATGGTCAAACTAGTGTTTCCTCCATAGTTTTTCGACCATAAGCCCATGCGAGGCAATCAATCGGGTTTCGTCGAGTTTTTCCAAGTCAAGTAACCTTTCGGCTAATGCATTTTCAGTGAGCCTTTCTTTTACGGTGATTCACAGGCTAGGAATAAAAACTCCATAGGAATTACTGCATCAGTGCCAAATGTAGGCAAAAGGTATCCTGTTGCTACCTTATATAATGTACAATATGCTCGTAGTGTTGCGTTCAGCTTGTGTTCCCAATCTATGCGGCTGGCTTCTAAAGTTTTAGTCAAGACAGCACACAAGATCTTGTTTGTGCTCTCTGCTTAACCATTTTCATTAGGGAAAATTTGGACTCAAAAAGGGACCTTGTAAGAGATCCCTTGGGATGGTGATGTGGACAAAGCAAGCCAATAAACCCACATATAATATTGGAGGGTACGTGCATCATTTTTGAGTTCTTTATTCCATTAACTGACATGTAGGGCGTTTTTTAATTCAAAACAATGCCTCTGAAGTATAGTTTTTTATTCCCACTATGGTGCCTTATTTTATTGAAAAAAGACACCACTCTCTTCTCCAGAGAAAAATCGCAATTGAACATCAACGAAATTGCAGGGTGCAAATCATGACGTCGACATATGTAGAGGAAGTCATACAACAGAGCTGCAGGTGTTTCTTTAATCTCTTCGTCCACATCAAACTCGACTTGAACTTGCACCATGGCTGAATTCAAGGGTGTAGATAAGACATGGAAAATATTAGTTCAAGCAATGAATCAAGAGACAGTCGGTCTTAAACAACAAATCTCTGTGTGGTGTGAATGGATTCAAAATAAAGTGAGAGGAGATGCCAGAGGAATCCAGGTATTCCTCCTCGCGTTGTAGTGAATCTATTTTCCCTAATGCAAATAAAAGTGCAGCTTAGTCAAGGACCTCTTCTCGCGTTATGGTGAATCGATTCACCATAATGCGAGGAGGAATATTGTGCTTCCTATGGGACCTTCGCTCGTGTTATGGTGAATTGATTCACCGCAACATGATGACTTTTTCATCCTTTGGCACCACCTCTTACGTTATGGTGAATTACAAATAAAGATACTTCTGAAGTACCCATACTGAGAGAGGAGGTGTCAAACGAATTAAAATAGTCTTCTTCGCAGTCAATTCACCATAAGGCGAGGAATCATAGGTTTTCAATTCACCTTAACGCGATGAAAAGACAAAGCAAGGAGTTCTGCACGAATGAAACCAAAAGAACGAAATAACAAAAGAAGGAAGCACAAAAGAGATAAAAATACCAGGAAAATGAATTGTATACAAACGTCGCGGGAGATGGAGATGAAGGAGTTTGTCGTTATCTTTGATGGAGATGAAGGAGGTTGGAGGTTTGTCTTTGACGTTTGATACAAGAGGATGAAGGAGGATGATTGATGAAGGAGGGTTGGAGGAGATAGTCAGTCATTGATGGAGATGAAGGCCGTTGGTGGGGAGATAAATGAGAATACAAACTCCAAGAGAGGCAATAAATGAGATGGGTATCCTAGAGAAGCAATTAAAAACCGTTTTTAATGCTATGCGACATGTCAACATCGCGTTTTCACCCGCCATTCCATGAATGCCACGTAGCAGTCCGCCATATACCTAGCACGTGTACAAGCTATAAAGTTTAATCAAAGCCCTTTTTAATGCTATGCGACACGTCAGCGTCGCCTAGTTGCCCTGGCAGCCCGCCAGCACGTGTGTTCGCTCTAAAGACTAATCAAAGCCATTAATCATGCCACCTTTTTGTCCTCTTATCGATTTTGCCTTGTCCATCCTCCTGCTGGCCTCCAGGTGACTTCCGACTACCGCCACAGTACTGAACCAATATTCCACCTCCTGCACGATAGTCTCAATCCATTCTCACGCAAGAAATGTAAGTTTTTGTATATTACTTGATTGTTTTGTAAGTTTCTTGTATATTGCTTATTTGTTTTGTTTTTTCTTCAACTGTTTGCCCTCTGCCATTGTTTTTTCTTCGACTGTTTGCCTTCTGCCATGGTGATTCGATTCACCTTAAAGCACACGACGGGCCATTAGAATCTCAATACGCTCCATGTCTTATGGTGAATCGAATCACCAAAATGCAAGATGGAATGGTAAGAGATTCGAGATAATCCTCCTCCCGTTGTAGTAAATCGATTCACTATAACGTGAGGAGGATTGTTTTGCTTTGACTGGCCCTTAGTCTCGCATTATGGTGAATCGATTCACTATAACGCAAGACCAAAGGGCAAAGGATTCACGATAATCCACCTCTTATTGGTGTCAATTAATTCACCTCCTACACGACAGTCTCCATCCATTCCCACTCATAGAATGTGATGGAAGTGTATTACTTGATTGTTTTGTGCGTTTCTTGTATATTCCTTGATTGTTTTGTTTTTCCTTCGATTGTTTGCCCTCGGCCATTGTTTTCTCTTCGACTATTTGCCCTCTGCCATGATGATTCGATTCACCGTAAAGCAGACGACAAGTCATTAGAATCTCAATACGGCTTTATGTGTTATGGTGAATCGAATCACCAAAATGCAAGACGGAATGGTAAGAGATTCGCGAGCATCCTCCTCCCGTTGTAGTAAATTGATTCACTATAACGCGAGGAGGATTATTTTGCTTTGACTGGCTCTTAGTCTCGCGTTATGGTGAATCAAATCACTATAACGCAAGATCAAAGCTCAAAGGATGCACAATAATCCGCCTCTTATTGGTGTCAATTATGTTGGCTATATATAGAATGTCTCTATATATAGCCCTAGGATCTCCTCTATATATACTCATCTATTGTGTGTATTCCACACACTTTGGGGATTCAATATTGTGTCTCGTGTGCTTCTCTCTCATCTCTCTCATGCTATCGCCTCCATCCAACATGGTATCAGAGCTATGGTTCTACGTGAACCTAGAGATCTCCACAGGTCAAAGTTTATCCGTCTCCATACAAAGGAACTCTGTGTTTCTGGTTTGAAGAAATAAAAAGCAAGGTGAGGATAGAGAGCAGCCTGCGCAACAGCAACAATAGCCTAAAACGGAAATCTTGAGCACGTAGCTTCGTCCGCGTACGTCGAAGCTAGGGTTTCGTCTACAGGCTGATCTCCCAGAACTGTTTGGCTATGGCGGACTACTGGCGCTACTCTGACATGATGGCTCCTGGACAAATCCATGCGAAACGCCCGAGAAGCAGATTATGATGAGCTCCCTTTACCTGGAGCAGCCAGTTATGGTCATGGAGAGGTTTGTTATGATGAACGAGATGGGCGCATGCCATGGAGAGATCCGGAACCCCTCGATTTTGGTACCGACTACAAAGTGGCATATGCTTCAGGTGGTATGACTGGTGCAGATGTATTGGGTCTCTCTGGCGGCCCTCTCATGGGCATGAGTGTACTGGGGGGTGCAGGGGTTGGTAACATGGGTGTGTCTGGTCTGGAGGATCCTAGCATGATGGGACAGGGTGGCAGGTTGCTGGGTCTGGATACCAGCATGATGAAGGGTGTCAATGTTGGTGTAAATGGAGGGAGATCTGATTACCTTCCAAGGCAAGATAGTCAAGGAGCACGATTAAGGGGCCCTGGTCTTCTGCCACCAGATGCTCCACCAGATGCAACACCTTCCTTATTTATTGAAGGGCTTCCATCTGACTGCTCTCGCAGGGAAGCAGCTCATGTTTTTCGCCCTTTCCTTGGGTTTAAGGAAGTTCACCTTGTGCACAAAGAGTCAAGGCGGGTGAGTAGGCTTTCAATGAAGATAGTATAGTGTTGACACCTGTGCATTATTGGCATCATGTGCTCACTTCAGTTTATAGATTTTTAATTGTTTCTGTTCTCACTCTGGCATCGCTCTCTGTAGCTGGGAGGAGATACATTTGTCTTGTGCTTTGTAGAATTTACAGATTCGAGATGTGCTGCTATTGCATTGGAGGCTTTGCAAGGTATGCATCAGAATCCCTCTTGGAAATTGATGAGCTGGGTGATGATTACACAAATGAATGATGTTAGAAGCCTAAAGTATAGCCCTGTGAGGCTCACAATGCAGGCTGTTAAGGGTAAACATGCTTGGAGCTAGGGTGAGAATAAACATTGAACTCTGTCTTCAGGCTTTGATCCTAAGAGTTTACTTGACATCAGAATGGTCTATGAGTGGCAAGCTAGTAGGGTATGAAACACATGAATAGCGTGTTCTGAACGAGTTTGGAATGTTTTGATGCTTTCCAAGGATGCTTCTATTGGTGTACAGAATGGTCGATGAGCGGCAAGACAAGTGCAGGTGTTGTAAGAGCCTCTTTGATAGGTATGATTCTCATATTAAATCCTCAAGAAAAGGTATGTCAATTGTTTCTTCTCGCGGCAAGATAAGTGCAGGTGTTGTAAGAGCCTCTTTGATAGGTATGATTCTCATATTAAATCCTCAAGAAAAGGTATGTCAATTGTTTCTTCTCGTGCGTGGAGGATACTCAAATCTCACTTTTCAGATGAGGAGCTGATAGGTATGATTCTCATATTAAATCCTCTATTAAATCCTCAAGAAAAGGTATGTCAATTGTTTCTTCTCGTGCGTGGAGGATACTCAAATCTCACTTTTCAGATGAGGAGCTGATAGGTATGATTCTCATATTAAATCCTCAAGAAAAGGTATGTCAATTGTTTCTCCCATATTGATTGTGATGCTTTTAAATGCATCTTGTTTCTTTCATATTGATGGAATGTGCATCCATTGACTTGGTTACATGTTTCTGATGTTGGTTGACTATGTTTCCATGGATCGTTGTTCCATGTTTTGTTGTTGTTGGTCATTCCAAGCTACATGTTTCGTTGATGTTGGTTCACTTAGCTAATCTATATTGGTTGATTGTGTTTCCATGGATTTTATCCATGATGCCGTGGTGTTGTTCCGTGGTGATGGTTACACATTTCATCGATATTAGTTGACTATGTTCCCATGGAAAAGATATTGGTTGACTATGTTCCCATGGAAAAGATATTTGTTGACTATGTTCCCATGGAAAAGATCCATGATGCGGTGGTGTTGTTCTGTGATGATGATTACATGTTTCGTCAATGATGGTTGACTACGTTTCCATGGATTGTATCCATGATGCTGTGGTGTTGTTCTGTGATGATTTTTCAAACATACATATATGGATGCTTTTTCGTCAAAATGTCCATGATGCCATGGTGTTGTTCCATGATGATGGTTACATGTTTCATCGATGATGGTTGACTACGTTTCCATGGATTGTATCCATGATGCTGTGGTGTTGTTCTGTGATGATGGTTACATGTTTCGTCGATGATGGTTGACTATGTTTCCATGGTGATGGTTACATGTTTCGTTGATGTTGGTCATTCCAAGCTACATGTTTCGTTGATGTTGGTTCACTTGGCTGATCTATATTGGTTGATTGTGTTTCGTTGATGTTGGTTCACTTGGCTAATCTATATTCGTTGATGTTGGTCATTCCAAGCTACATGTTTCATTGATATTGGTTCACTTGGCTAATCTATATTGGTTGATTGTTGTTCCATAGTGATGGTTACATGTTTCATCGATGATGGTTGACTATGATTCCATGGATCGTTGTTCCATGGTGATGGTTACATGTTTCGTTGATGTTGGTCATTCCAAGCTACATGTTTCGTTGATGTTGGTTCACTTGGCTAATCTATATTGGTTGATTGTGTTTCCAAGGATTGTATCCATGATGCCATGGTGTTGTTCCATGATGATGGTTACATGTTTCGTCGATGATGGTTGACTACGTTTCCATGGATCGTTGTTCCATGGTGACGTGGTCATTGGATGCACCGTGCCTTGGCTTTGGCTCATGAGATTGACTAGGTTTATTTAAGTCTATCAATGTCTTTTGTGGTCGACAATGCAACCATGCAGGTCTAAATGGCTATAATGGTGGTCAAGTCTTGGAATTCAATCTATGGCAACTAACAAGAAATTTCGTCGAGCATATTTCCCGAGAGGTTTGATTTCTCGTCCCATCATCTTATGAGGTTTACTATCCTGATTGTGAATGTCACTCGTTTGATTTCTCGGCCTATCATGTTATCCTGGCTACATGCTGCCTGCGGATGTCAAAGGTTTGATTTCTCATTCCGTCATCTTATGAGGTTTATGTTCACATCATGTTATCCTGGCTACATGCTGCCTGTGGATGTCAAAGGTTTGATTTCTCATTCCATCATCTTATGAGGTTTATGTTCACATCATGTTATCCTGGCTACATGCTGCTTGCGGATGTCAAAGGTTTGATTTCTCGTTCCGTCATCTTATGAGGTTTACTATCCTGATTGTGAATGTCACTCGTTTGATTTCTCGGCCTATCATCTTATGAGGTTTACTTTCAAGTACGTCATGTCAGAGGTTCTCTTTTTCATCATGTCTGGTCATCCTACCTATGGTGGACGTCAAAGGTTTGATTTCTCATCCTGTCATCTTATGAGGTTTACTTTCAAGTCATGTCATCCTGGAGGTTTGATCCAAGTTATAGTTGTCTCATTATCTTGACTCATAATATTGGAGGTTTGATCTTATGTCATAGATTTTTCCCATGGCAAAGATATGATTCTAGCTTTCCATGATATCCTTACTAACTAGAATGAGTGTCATTTTCTATTTTATTGTTTATTGACAGGTCAATCTTCCAAGTCAACTTCTCCAAGTAACCTGATTCTCTTACCAAATCTAGTTCATTTGCCATTGATCGGATGATCTTCCACAAGTTGACATTGCCATGCATGTCATTCCTAAGCAACCATATAATAGATACCTTTGTGTCTATTTCTTTGTGTACATCTTTTCGTGTACATCTCATATTTCTATAACAAAATTATGGTTTTCCATTTGTTATGGAGACTTCTTCCATATTACAGGGTTTATGGATCAGGATTGTATTTGGATATTGTTGAGCTTCAATATAGAGAAGAGACTACAAAAATATTATTTGGCATCGTCACGAAGGTAGACCCAACCTACATGAATGGATCAAGACAACATCAAGATGGATGACGATGACTCCTTCAAAGCCTTTATGGCTATTGTACACATATAAGAGTGATGAAGTATATATGGGAGTGATGTAGCTCCTTCATGGCTATTCTATATATGGGAGTGATGTAGCTCCTTCATGGATATTGTGTATATGGGAGTGATGTAGCTCCTTCATGGATATTGTGTATATGGGAGTGATGTAGCTCCTTCGCAGCCTTCATGGCTATTGTATAAATGGGAGTGATGTAGCTCCTTTGAATAATACTTTGTAACTATAAAATAATTTAATATAGCGGTAGGTGTATATAGAGCTGTGGGTTTTTCCCTTGAGCCCCCAAGGGTTTTTTCATCCACAGTTAGAGACCCTTCTTTGAGCGGGGGTGTTGGCTATATATAGAATGTCTCTATATATAGCCCTAGGATCTCCTCTATATATACTCATCTATTGTGTGTATTCCACACACTTTGGGGATTCAATATTGTGTCTCGTGTGCTTCTCTCTCATCTCTCTCATGCTATCGCCTCCATCTCCAACAAATTAATTCACCATAATGCGAGGAGGATTATTGTGTTTCTGTGGGCCTTCATCTCGCGTTATGGTGAATGGATTCACCATAACGCGAGGAAGTGCATATTGCTTTCTTGGCCACCCTCTCTCGCTTTATGGTGAATTGTTAATCGTGTACTACTAAATAGCTAAGTTTTCTGCTCTTTCTTGCGTTTTCAGATGGCTCGTGTAAGGCATACAGCTAGACCCATTGACAATGCAGCTCCCTCATCTACTGGGAAGAAGATGGCGCTCTAAAAGCCTCAAGATCGAGGAAATCAACTAGTCCTTCCCGATTATCCAAAATGCAGCCTAGAATAAGGCGTTTTGCAGAGCATTCGTCAGCTCTGTGAGAAATCACAAAGTTTATGAAGCACCCGATAGCTGCTATTCCAAGATTGCCTTTCCAGAGGCTTGCCAGGAGAATTTGTGAGCAAAATGGAATTTTGTTTAGGTGGAAGGCATCGGCCCTGTTTTGCTTGCAGGAGGCCACAAAAGATTGGATGATCGAAGTTTTTTTGGATAGTTACGTTCTTGCTGCCCATGCACACAGGGTGACAGTGATGAACAAAGATTTTTTCAGCCTAGTAGCCCTTCGTTTCAGATACGATAAGTTACTTAGACCAGTTTCGTTTACTGATGAATGAATGTTACAAATTTTGGATGTCCGTCCTGTACAAAAAGTGAGAATTGAAGAGGTGAGGTTACTGATGAACGAATGTTACAAATTTTGGATGTCTGTCCTGTACAAAAAGTGAGAATTGAAGAGGTGACTGAGGGAGGTCTGGATCATGAACATCAGACTCGGGCAAATTTAATGACAAGCGCTCAAAGGGAACATCAAGCTGCAATGCTTGAATTGCAAACAAAAAGGAAAAATGTTCGCGCACTCCACGCCATGAATCGGGAGGCGCTGCAATTTTTGTTGCCGGAGTTCTATGTACCCTTTAATATTAGAGGGCATAGATGTTATTTCCCGATTCATGCTGAGAAAATCAACGTTTTGTTTGATTCTAAAACTGAAGTCAACGACAAAGTGCTCAGATGTGTTTTAAGGTATACTCTTTTCTCTGTCCTCCCACAATTTTTCATTCTTGGCTCTTAAAGTTTATGCCTCACTCTTGATATGTTTCCTTGTGAAGTTTTGTTATTTCGCAATTTCCCGAGGATGTACAGCAACGAGTGTTCCAGATTGATTCACTGGTCTCAAAACTGTTGCTAGTAAAGTGAGTTCCGTACCTCGATGTGCTGAACTGGTTTCGGGAGGTCCAGCTGGATGATGCTCGAGTATTTTTTTGGGCATATCATGAAAAGTGAGTTTGTCTCTCTATCTCTCTTGCATGATGTTTATACGAATCACCTTACACGAGTTATATAGTACTTCCTTTGGATTGAAACTAATAGAAATCTATTTGGATGTGATGCAGTTTCCATTGGAGTCTTGTACTAGTCGACGTGCAAGACAATGTCATTTACCTTGCAAATTCGACATCTGGTGTCCATGGCAATGTTTTGCTGTAAGTAAAAATCATTAAGATAGATATTATTGTTTGAGTTAGAAGTCCGGATTGATCAGGATAATGATTGGTCTTTGTTTACAGTGGTGTCAGGAAACTAATGGCAGCTTACAAGAGCCTGAGCATGGACATCGACACCCTGGATCGATCGACCATCCGAAGGGTTAGTGTCTCCAAACAAGAAGATGGTTACAGCTGTGGGTGGAGGGTTGCACTTTTGCTGCTACGGAGCATTTTTCAGCTCTATACAAAGGATGTAAGCATTTTTTAGCTCCCATATGCATGCGTACTCTTGTTTATCTTCTTGTATATTGTCATGTTGATCTTATTTATGCCTTGATAAATTGTGATGGCAGTTTCCATCAATGTCTCGCTACATGGACCTAGACGTCCAAACGTTTAGGGAGGAAACGATTGCGAAATTGATCGAGGTCGCTGAAGTTATGCCTCCAGATGGCCCAGTGGACTTCATCCTGCCCAATCCATGAGGGGGGATAGGCCCCCCTGAGCCTCTTACATGGGCTCCGTACTTGGGAGAAGAGCCGTGGCTCCATCCTGAAGCCGATACCTATGGGTTCCAGTAATAAATAGTTTTTTCCTTCTTCCAACAAATGTACGTTTGTAAATATGCAGCTATACATGTACATTTATATTTTTTTACACATATTTAGTGTTATTGGAGAGAGAACATCAATTGTAAATGCACTTTTAATTTGAAAATCAGAGGATCAAATTTGCTATTGTGTCCCTTCACTGCTTGTTTTCTTACTTTAAACCTTTTTTGTGTACATAAAAATTCAATTGGAAAATTTTTGCCTTCATTACATTATTTTAAACAATAAAGCATTACAAAAGCAATGTTCTGAATAGATAAGTTTATTGCATATGGAAAATACATTGTCACCGTATACATGGTCACATCATATATCTTCTAGTGCCTCCGATTCATGTGGGGCTGCAACATCTTTACAAATGATCTGATGCTCTCTTCTTTTACTTAGCTTCCGACCATCGAGCTTGAAGCAAAATTGATCTGGAGAGCTACTTCTAATTCCTTCCTAACATATTCGAGAGTCCAATTCTCTTCCACTTCCAATGTCAAAGATGGGTGACCCTGTCAAATCATAACTATATCTATCAAGCAAGAGTGGCTGCCATCTCTTGTATCTTGTTCCTTGCATTCCCAGTTGTTGTGTTGATCCATCACCACCTTCTATAAGTAAATGACATGCAGAGATGTTGCCTGGCAATATAGTATCTGATTCCAAAATATCATTAGGATAATTTTTCGAGTATAATCAAATAAGCGTTGTAACTGTTTCACAAAAATACATTTGAATGTCATAACACTCACCAAAATGCAATGTCACAGGTGTTCAATCGACATTCGATCAAATCATCTCCCTTTGATGATTTCACTCTCCAACCTTTGTCAAACAAATGATCAAGCCAGGCTTCATCTATATCTTTGCACACAAAAGTTGTTCTATTTTTTCTCAATTGTTAAAATCAAAAAATAAATGAACAAAGCATGCAATTGGAACAAACAAACTTAAGTGGACATTTCTTGCACCAATGCTAGGCTTCATAGCACATTTAATATCATTAAACATTTTGGTCCTGTATGACTCTATCACTTCTGTGTCAAGCAATGGCCACTCAGGACTATCAAGTGCGGGCAACGGAATACGTTCCAACTTTCCATGTCGACTCGATTGAGTGGGCAAGGTATAAAATGAGTCATAGAAATATGTTCTACTTCTTGCGAGATCACTTGGTGCACGACCTTCATATTGAAGTTCCCCCACCTCACCATGTACGACATTCAAGAATCCCATCAAGCATTGTGCAGACTCCCACTCCTGAAGATTGGATGGGTACAAATCTGTGCAAGGCAGAAAAATGTATATCAATCACCTTATTTGCAACATTGAAATACAAAACACAAGCACTTACAATGTGGTCTGTGTCTTGGAAGTCCTTCCAATGGTCCCACGTTGATCTCTTTTTGCATGAATACATGCTGGATCAACACTTCTTTGACAGTTTTCCCTCCTAGTGCCATCTTAAAGTCAAGGATCCTTCCTTTCCAATGTTTGGCCAAGTCTTCAGATGCCTTTCCCTTCACTCGGTAGTGGCCTCGTTTTCCTGGCTGCATAGTGACCCAAGAGTACTTCCTATATACTTGGGGAATCAATTCTTCGTTCTTGTCTTTTATGTTATACAACACAACATATGAGATACTGCTCCTTGCTCGTTTCAGTCCACTTTCAGGTGCCATGATAGATTAACAGATGTATGAGAAAGAAGAAGTAGCAGAAAGTGGATGACTGAGCTAACCGCTTTTGTGGATCAAGGAGGGAAGAAGAAATGAGGGACGGTGTGTTCTTTTGGGCGCCAAAGATGTTTCGAGATTCAAAAGTGGAACCAAGTTGAGGGAATAACCAGGAGAATGTGTATCTATCTATTCCAAGCATTCAAGCTTAATTAGTTCTAGGGGTGGTGAAAAGAAATTTTTAGTGCTCCACATCTAACACAGGAATGTGGAAAACATTCTTTTAGGTGCTGACAAAAAAACGGTTTTAAATATTTTAAGACAAGGTGATGGTTTTTTTTAATATTTCATGAAGATAAGAGTTTCTCCACGTTTTGGGTGGGTTTGTACAGAGGTCCCACCACCGGTGAATATCGTTCGTAGATTACATGTCACTCAATCTATGTGTCTATTATTATATTACTGTTGAAACAACCCTCTTTTGAGTCCAAAATTTTCCTAATGCTTGTGGGTAATAAGGTCATGATTTGCGGTGTACTACAAGGAATCATGTAAGTAAGTGTTCAATCACCTTATTGATGAAATGTGAACCCGAGTTCACTGACTACTTCAAGTGGGTAGCCAAATCTGAAAATGATTTGTTCATATAGAAACTTGGCCGTAGATCGAGCATCAGCTCATTTAGAGACTTTCGCCCCCTCCCACTTAGTGAAATATTATGTGGCCACGATCACATAATGTGTTTGGGGGACGGATGCACTCTTAGGCTAATGGGTCCAACAAAATCAATACCCCATTTTTCAACGCACAATCACAAGGGTGTGTGGCATCCTTTCCTTTTGTTGTGTGGAATAGAAAATTGTTGGAACTCCTTGAATCTCTTTACAAAATCTATGGCATCCCCGAATAATGTAAGGCACCACAATCGTGCTTGGAGAACCTTGTGACCTGTAACTTCTCCCACAAAATGGCCTCTGGGTATTCCTGCATGTGCTTCTAAGAGAGTGACAAACTCAACTTATCGCACACATCTCTCCTGAGGATATCATTCTTGCCTATCTTATATAATTCTCCATCAATAAATTGATAAGGTGTGGCTAGCTTAATAAGCTGACACATTTTATCTTTGTTCAAAGGTCGATCTTATGGAAAACCATGAGCTAGATAGTCAAATATTTCCTCACTCCACTTAGGTACCGCGTCAAGTTTGAACAGACAAGCATCTGGAAGATCATCATCAATGCATGTTGTTGGTTCTCTGTTAGGAATTCTAGACATATGGTCCACCAAAACATGTTAGGTTCCTTTTCTAACCATGACCATAAAATCGAATTCTAGGAGTAGAAGCAACCATCGTGTGATTCTTCCTATGGTTCAAGGCTTGTTCACCAAATATAACAGGGCCTAATGGTCCACAAAGAATATAAATTTGTTGGCCAATAGGTTATGTTTGTATTTCTTCACAGCATAAACCATGGCCCTTCCTTCACGCTCCATGGTGGTGTAGTTTATCTCTGCATCATTCAATTGTGACGACTAGCAAAACAAATTGGGTAATCCAATTTGAATTCCCCAGAGTTGCACCAATCCACATCCTATAGAGCGATGTTTGATGCATAAATGTACACATGGAATACAAGATCCCAGTTGGGTGGTCTCAAGATTGGTGCACGAGCCAGTGCATTCTTCAACTTGTGATAGGCCTCTTGGCATTCCTCGCAGTCCATTCAAAGGCAGTGAGTAGTTTATACAATGGCCTGGCAATTTTAGCATAGAATATGATGAAGCATCGAGATAATACCCAACATGGCCCATAAACCATTGTACACCTTTGTAGTTAGTTGGTGGGGCTAATTCCAAGATCAATTTTACCTTGCTCTCATCAGTGGAAATGCCATTTTTAGACGCAATGTGCCCTAAGATTACACTGTGCTTAACCTAGAATTGAGACTTTAAAGGGTTTAGGGATATACGATATAATTGACATCTCTCAAACACCTTCCTTAATAAGCAAGCAAAGTGCTCAGTCCAGCATGAGTGTGTACATAGATCATCAATGAATACCTCCAACCACTTTTGCAAGTAGTGCTTGAAGGCAGTGCACATCAGCCGTTTTTGGAAAGTTGGTGAGGCCAAAAGACATAATCTTATAAGCATATGTCTCCTACATTGTATTAAAGGCTATCTTGTGCTGGTCTTCTAGTGCCATGGACACCTGATTATAGCCTGAAAACTCGTCTAAGGAGCTATAGGCTTCTTCACCTGCTACCCTTTCTAATACATGTTCTATATATGGCACTGGGTAGTGGTCCTTCTTCCTAGTGGCTGCATTGACCTTTTGGAGTTCAACACAGACCCTTAATTTTTCTTTTTTTTTGCAAAATCATGATTGGTGAAAGCCAATCTATGTGCTCGATTTCATATATAAAATCCACAAGCAATGAGTTTATCAATTTCTTCCTTTACAATTGTCGTATATTTCGGATTCATCTAATACAGTTCTCTCCTAGATGGTCTTGATCCTTCCATGATTGGGAAAGTGTGTTGGACCATGGTGGTACACCCTTCATTGGCATGATATGGGAAGTCTTTGATCAAATGATCGACACCACACTTCCCACATGAAAGTGTAGGCATCACATTGGTTTGAGCTGACCAGCATTAGCCACATTCTTAAGAGGACACTCCGCTACTCGATGAGGTCCATTATAATGAAAACATTCTATGGGTCCCCTTCGCATAGTTGAGTTTATGTTTTTTCCTTTCCATTGTACTGTGGTTTGAAACACTAGTGCTGGCGTGTTGTTCCGTACGACATAATACTCTAGTGTGATCTCCATGGACTCCTCGTAGTAGTCATTATTGACTTCTACCTCGAGCATTATTTCTCCCTCATCCAAGGGCTCCTCAATCAACACTTGGTTGATTTTAGCCTCTGGTGGCTGTGGGGGTTGAACAGGTGTGGCAGAAAAGGTGACATGTCCTACATTCGAAACATCCCTCTAGGTACGTAGGTATTTGGCTGCCCTGCAGCCACATTGGTTTGTATTGGTGGTACTTGCTGGGTATTGTGCTAAGGGCTGGACCCTCGGATACCTGACATAGCAATGTCGTCATGGTTTCCCAATCTCTAGGCAGTGTGATGACATACGATGCTCATATGATTTTGTCTGCAAATTGAGCACCAAATAAGTTCTCTCCAGGGGTAGAGATGAGCATTTCTTGATACTTCTCTCCCATCCTTGACTTTTAAATTCTCCAAGATGGCATTACAGAGTTCTTCAAATATAGTTCTTCCTCTCTCATGTTGCCAACTTGCTTGTTCTTGGTTCCTATTTCCTGATGACTGGAGACTCGCGATGTTGCCACTACTAAGGCTGCCTTGGCGTCTTCTGATGTTGCGACAACTCAAGCATATTGTCCTCATACTCAATTGCCAACTTACAGCAACAAGTATCTAGAGGTGCTGGTCAGACTAACACTAGATATTTGACATTTCGAGTGTCCAAAATCACACCTCAAGGGTTGGTTCGAATTGAAACTATTGAGGGTGTGCAAATGGAGGGTTACATCAATGGGAAGCAAGTTTAAAAAGTATTACGGACCACTGACCCAAGAGATGCTCATGCAAGAGCATCTACTAAATCAAAAGAAAGACCTAGCCGAGGGAAAAATAAACCAAACTTAATAAGAGGCCAAGGCAAGGGAAGCCAAGGTCAAACAGAGACTCGAGGAGAGAATATTACATATGAACATGGCTTCACTAACCCTCCTTGATGAGGATGACCTGGACATTGAGCCAGCACATCTCAGTGTGAAAGTCTCTATGACTAAAAGTCATGCAACACGCATTGTATTAATTGATATGGGATCAAGTCATAACCTGATCTCTTATGAAACATGGGAAGCTCTGGGCAAACCTCACCTTGAGGCCACCAATGTACAAGTACAAAGTGTGCATTTGTCAACTACCAAAGCTTCAGGATTCTTAAGTGTTAATATTTCCTTTAGAAATAATCCCTTGGTTAGGAAGGTGGTTGTTTTGCCTGTATGATCTATGGAGGAATAAATGATCCTTGGACAATCCTAGATTTGCACTAGTAATTGTAATGTCCAGTGGGAAAAGATGGCTGCACAACTCAATGAGGGCAAGGATATCATTACCGTGCCATTATGGAGGCCAAGCACAAATTAAGACCCTGATATCTCATGGTTAAGTACCTGCACTCTCATCACTTAACCCTCTCATGCGCTAACAAGTCTCACAAGCTAAGCCATCTCACGGCTTAACTGTTTCACAGGCCAAGCAACCTGCTATCTCACGAGGAATTAAGACCCTGCTATCTCATGGGTAAGTACCCGCACTCTCATGGCTTAACCCTCTCACGCACTAACAAGTCTCACAGACTAAGCCATATCATGACTTAACCCAGTAAGGCTTAACTGTTTCACGGCCTAAGCAACCTGCTATCTCATGGACTAAAAACCTGCATCTTCATAGACTGGTGCACCTTCAGGTAGTTCTCCAAAGTATGCAATCCCTACTTTCTTACAAAGGTGCTAAGTCGTACAACAAATATTTCGGTTCCACAAAACATGCCAGAAGAATAGAAACAATAAACAACGTAGCTAGAGCCACTCATACTTACATCTAGAGAGATGCAAGAAGGGAAAGCATTGCTAAAAGACACAAAAGAGATTATGAAGGAATTGAAGAAGAGCAAAAGAAACAAAATATATAAGAAGATGAGCGGGATCGTTCTAGGAGTCGCTGATGAATCCGAATGCCTAGAAGCCGAGCTGGCTCAAGACATCACCCCTTTCCAGCAAGTTGTCGAGCACTAAGAAACACGAGGGATTTTCCTTTTAGAAATACCCGTATGCATAGCCTATGAAGAATCTCATCAAAAACCTCCTCCTAGCCCTAGCTCATATCATTTTAAAAAACCTATCACCATTTCATAATTCTAATCAAAATGCATAAGCAGAGATTGGTGCAGAGAAGGCCCTAGAAAAAGAGGTGTTGCAAGAGGATGTGCACCACAAAAATGAAGAGGCAACTTCAGCATCTCTAGAGGTCTCTAACGAAAGACAAGAAGCATACAAAAGAAAGAGAACCGAAGAAGCAAGAAGCCCAAGAAAGCGACAAAGGTTGGATGATGCAGACCAAATCCTGATCAATTCTTTCTTACAGAATTTGGATTATGAATGCTTCCTCAAAGAAGCTGTTGAGGGCCTGGATAGTTTGCTCTACGATTACCACTTTGTGAATTAGAAGGTGCAGATGCAACAAGTGCTTCCATCTAGGAATAGTGTGAGACCCCCACCCCCTCCGTGGGCGCTGGCAGTGGAAGTAGCATCAGCCTCTTGCGTGGGGCAAAGATCCACACTCGGGGCCTTGCCCACACAGATGTGTGGACAAGAGACTAGCCTGGTGGTTCCTCCAAAACCGAACCCAGAAAACATTCCCTTGCCTCGAAGGCATGAGTGATTCTGCCAAGAAAAATTATCTAACAAGAGAATTGATCTAATAAGTCAAAGTCTTAGCTAACCAAACTGATCCGACTGAACCCGAAAGTCACATTGTTAGATCAAGCAAGAGACTTGTACTTGGTCCATAGAATCACCACTTTTTTCCACTTTTTGTGAGGCACAGCCGCTAATTCCCTCCCACAGAACAAGGTCTTCCTAGGACTTAATCTAACTAACGTAACTTAATCGTAACTATTTGTATCGCAGGAATCCCCTGATCCAACCGGCCCATGGCTTAACCAACTGCCCAATCACTGTATTGGTGGTATTCCTTTATAAAAATTTAGTTATGTTTTGCCCGGGTACCAAGGAAAAGAGTTCCCAGGCCCCCTGGCTAGTGCTTCAAGCAAAATTCAAGTAGTAACACCACTTACACACCCAATATGAAATTGCCATTTTAACAGATTCAGTTGTCTTTAAAACAGTCTTTCAATGAAACCATAGTTTTACTGATCATGATCCTCCAAAATATCCAGTCCATTGTTTTACAAAAATTATCGTCAGGACTCTCCATTGAAGACCAATTGGTCATCCAACGAGATCCAATATCAAAATCCAGTTCACAAAAATAATTCCCTTCCAGTTCATCCATATCTTCCTCAACGACGTACGCATGGGTGTCCTAGCAACTGCCGGTGAGTCCATGCATCACCTGGTCAGAACCCTCTAGGATCCTACTTAGGTGTCCTAGCACTTCACTCAGGGACCACTTCATCGGTCCTCGCCCATCATACCGGAAGCGCACCATTCTAACCATATCGAGGCTGGTCTCAAGACCTTGATAGGCTTTGTCGCGAGTGATGTCCCTCGACGACTCCCACCAACTTGCAACGAGTCTCTCCTTAGTTAAACACATACCAAATGCTTCCTCTAGCATTGTGGCGTAAAACAGTCCTTTAAAAGAAAATAGAGGTTCTAGTAGAATTCCTGGTTTGAGTTTGATTCACAACACCCTTTTTCCCACAATCAGGATCTTCTTAATGAGAATCATTGATTTCTCATCAGGGTAATCTACCCATCATTTGACTGAATTTCCAACTAGATTCTTGGTGATCTCGGTTAAGGAAAAACTACGCTAATTTAATGGTAGTCTATTCTTTGTGTCAAGATTTGGAATTGGTCATGAGGTTTTTGCTTGATTCAAATTCGCGAGATGGGCAAGTATTTTACTAGCCGCCGCCATTCTCACAGTCGTGGTCTAACCAAAATTATTCGGTTTACTTCTAGCTTTGATTCCTAAGGATTTTCTTTAGATAAAAATCTAATGAACTTCTAATCGTAAGGAAAATTCTAACTTTATGAATTTCATTCCTTCCTAACCACAATAGATTAAGAAATAGTTCTATATGAGAATATGGGGATTTTATAAAAATACTCTTCTTCCACTAATCCAATTTTGGGTGTATAACAATTTGTTGATTTGTCCACATAAATGTTCTTTCCACCAATTTAATTATGAAAATTCCTCATCCAAATTAATTTAAACCTTTTTCTACTTAAAATACCATAAAATTTTCTCTTTCTAATAAAATATAATTATTCATTTTTTTGAATATGCAAAAATTCCTCTTTTTGCATTTAAATGATTGAATTTTGACTGTCATGGGAATTCCTCTTTTATAATTTAAAAATTCTTATGCATAAAATAGATTTATCATAAATTTCTCTTTTTAAATTAAATAAAAAAATCTATTATTTTGAATATGCCAAAAATTTCTCTTTTTACATTTAAATGATTAAATTCCAAATGTCATGGGAATTCCTCTTTTATCATTTAAAAATCTTATGCATAAAATAAATTTATTATAAATTTCTCTTTTTTTCTTAATTAAATAATTATGCATAAATACAAAACGTATTCTTTCATGAATATGGTCAAAAGCATTCTTTTTACTTAAAATTTCTAAACCTACAATACGGTAGGAGTTCCTCTTTTAGTGTTATTCATAAAACTAAGATATGTATTGTTTCTGAAAAATTTGCCATGGCTTTGCTGCTGTTATTGATCATTTTTAAATTTCCTAAAAGAATAAAAGCTTGTAATGAAATTTGATAGAAGTTCTACTTTTAAGCTGAAATTTAAACTATGAATTTAAATCATAATTTTAACCATAATTATAAACATAATTATGATTATCCCATTAGATTAAGCTAATTTCAACATTTCTCTTTTCCCAATTTGGTAGGATAATCCATTTCTCTTTTAGAATGCGTTAAAGTAGCTTTTTAACTACTTATAAACAATCTAAAAGAAATAACCTTTATTTTAATAGCATAAAATCATGAAAATATCATTTTCTTAATCTCTAGCTCATCAAGCCTAGAGTTTAGTTTTGAAATAAGAGATTATCTTTGAGAAACA
Source organism: Cibotium barometz (assembly GCF_041138505.1). Lineage (NCBI taxonomy): Eukaryota > Viridiplantae > Streptophyta > Polypodiopsida > Cyatheales > Cibotiaceae > Cibotium > Cibotium barometz. The sequence goes on from NC_141090.1 coordinate 27,126,182, forward strand.
TTCTTTTGTCAAAGTATTAGCCAAAGAGATTACTATTCTTTTTGTGAGAGAGATTTACTTAAAGAAAGCATTACAAATAAGCATAAAGATTAACTTTCTCTTCATTTGAATTAAAACAATCATTTAGAAAGCTTCTCAAGCTTGAGAGGGGTTGAGAACAATCATTTGAATTAAAACAATCATTTAGAAAGCTTCTCAAGATTGAGAGGGGTTGAGAAGAAGAAAGTCATTGAGGAAATTGAAAAAAAACCATAAAATCCATCTTACCTCTAAGATTGGCTTGATTCTTTCTTTAGTAGTGAAGCCCCCAACCAATCAATTGGTTAGCAAGAGGAGAAGAGAACTCTAAGAGTTGTTGAAGAGAGAGAGAAGCTCCAAGCTCCCCACAAGAAGAGGAAAATTAAGGGATAAAAGAAAATATGATTATTTTAATATAATACTCGCATGGTATAGCTCACAGATGAGAATACAAAGGAATGAGGGTTTATTTATAGGTGAGAGAGACATCTAACTAAGTCCAACTAGGTTATAGAGCTTTCCAGCTTCAGTTTGAATTAATTTGGACAAGATTTGGACCAATTTAGCTCCCTTTTTGATCTAGTTTGTTTCGGGAGAGAGGAGAGAGAAAGATATCACATTTTTTTGGATTAAAAAACTCAAGTAATCATGAAGAAAAAGGTGCCTCCTTGATGTGGCATTCTCTCTTTACTAAGGTGTCAAAAATGTATCATTTCCTCTAAATACCTCATTTTTTTTACTAATATCTCTTAATTTTTAACTAATAGACCTTGTAGTCAACTCTTCAACTTTTGTGAGCATTTACTCATTTTTGGGTATTTTCTTTTATTCGTTGGATTTATCTCATCCCAACACTTGGATTAGTCTTATTGGCCCATAGGAACCTTAATTGGACCATAATCCAAAAATTTCTAAAAATCTGGATCCTTAGGCTAAGGTCTTTAATACATATTTTTAATTAATTCCTAATGCACATTAGAGAATTTATTTTGATTTTTTGTTTCAAAGAATTATATTTTAGACATTAGGAGAATTGTTATATCCAAAAATATCTCAATATTGAAATATCTCTCTAGAGTTTTTCTTCTCTCTAGGCAAAAACAAGGAAAAACATTATTTTCTTGCATTGAGAAATAGGGAATGATTATAGGGGATTGAGGTAAAAGCTTATTTATTATTCAGGCTTAAGAGGAATCCTACATCCTCTCCCACACTTGAAAAACATGAGATGTCCTCATCTCGTAAAGTGGGGGTAATCTTTTATAACTCTTCTTCTTTCTCCCAGGTGCGGTATTCTAGAGGGAAGAACTTCCACTTGACTAAAACCTCGCTCAGGACTTTGCTCCTGAGAACATTCTCCCGAATGTCAAGGATTTCTTCAGGTTGGAGTACCATATTGCCTTGAGTCAGAGAAATTAATTGTTCATCATCAAGCAAGTGACTCGGGCTGGGTACATATTTCTTAAGCAAACTAGCATGGAATACATTATGTACCTTAAGATGGGGAGGCAGAAGAAGTTTAAAAGCTAGATTGCCTACTTTCTTTATAATAGCATACGGTCCACAATATCTAGGAGAGAGCTTCTTGTACTTCCATAAAGATAAGAAACTTCTTTTGGGTCATACTCGAATGAAGACCATATCTGATTCTTCAAACACTCTCTCTAATCTCTTTTTATCTGCATACTACTTTTGCCTATCCTGGGCTGCCTTAATATCTTTACGGATTGATTGCATTTGCTGGTCCATTTCATCAAGCATTTCTATGGACATCTCGACTCTGATCAATGGGTCTCGGATCAAGTCAATGATGTAAGGCAATCTTGTCCATACAAAGCTTTGAAAGGGCTCATTCTGATTCTTCGATGATAAGAAGCATTGTAAGCAAATTCAACCAGGTGCAAATGGCTTAACCACTTCTTAGGTTCCCTGCCACAGCATGACTGAAGGATATCTTCAATTACATGATTCACTCTTTTAGTCTAGCCATCTATTTTGGGGTGATAGGCTATATTGAGATCCAAGAAAGTTCCTACTACTTCAAAGAATGGAGTCCAGAATTTTGATGTGAACTTGGGATCTCTGTCACTTACTATCCTCCTGGGTAAGCAATGCAATCTGAAGATCTCTTTGAGGAAAACTCTGGCAACATCCACTGTAGTATATGTTTCTTTCACTGGAATCAGATGGGCAACTTTGGTTAGTCTGTCAACTACCACAAAAATGGAGTTGTAACCTGATTGCGCTGAGGGTAGTCAAGTGAAAAAATTCATACTGATACATTTCCACTTCATTTATGGAATGTCTAGGGAGTAGTTTTTCTGGCATCTTGACTCTCTGACACATTAAGCATTGTTGCACATGATCAAGTACATCCTTTTTGAGTCCTAGCCAAAAGAAGCTTTTCTTCACAGACATATAGGTTTTTATAAACCCTGGATGTCCAGCTATCAGGCTATCATGGGATTCTCTCAGAATCCTTCCCTTTATTCCCTCATCATTGGGAATGCATAGCCAATTATTATAATACATGCATCCTTTATCCAATTTGTACCCAAGAACTCAACTCATTTCCTAAGGAGTCTTGCTTTCCTACATAAGAAGGATAGCAATAGGGGCAAAGAATTTGTCCTACATGATTCTCTCCCTTGCTTCACTGATTAATGGATTTGACACCATTGTAATTGCAAGCAAGGAGGCTTTTCTATTTAGTGCATCTGCTACCACATTTTCTTTCCTTGGCCGATACTTGATTTCAAAATCGAAGTCCTGTAGGGTCTATATCCATCTCCTTTGACGCATGTTGAGATCTCTTTAGGTGAAGATCCATTTCAGACTTTGATAATCTATCATCAAGGTGAACCTCTGTCCCAAAAGATAATGTCTCCATAACTTCAGAGCATAAACTACTCAGAGTAACTCCAAGTCATGAACGGCATAATTTCTCTCATGTGTTCTGAGCTTTATGGATTCATAGGCCATTGCGTGACCTTCCTGCATAAGAGCACCACCTAAGCCGAAATCACTAGCATCAGTAACTACCTCAAAAGACTTGGTAAAATTTGGCAATTTAAGGACAGGGTTGGTTACTAAGGCTGTCTTCAATTTATCAAAGGCACTCTGACACATAGTAGTCCACTGAAATAGGGTACTCTTATTGAGAAGGTTAGTTAAAAGGGATGCTATTTGAGCATACCTGGGTATAAAGATTCTATACCATCTAGTTAATCCTAGGAATCCTCTAATTTCTTTTACCGTCTTGGGTTCTGGCCACTCTACAACTGCTCTTTGCGGGGTTTGGAGAAATCCCATCTTTAGACACTATGAATCCCAAGTATTCCACCTGGTCTCAACAGAGAAAGAATACTTGCTCTTTTTTGCAAAGAGTTGTTGCTTCCTTAGGATCTCAAGACCTTGCGCACATGATCTTCATGATCTGTAGAACTCTTTGAGTATACCAAGATATCATCAAAGAAGACAAGAAAAAAATCATACAAGTATTCTCTGAGAATATCCTACATAATATGATTAAACGTCGTTGGGGCATTAGTCAATCTAAACGGCATGACCGTGAACTCATAATGTCCATAGCAAGTATTGAATATTGTCTTTGGGATGTCTTGTTCTCCTTGATTCTGATTTAGTAGTACTTGGATTTGAGATCTATCTTTGTGAACATTTGGGTTCCACTTAGCCGATCCAGAAGTTCATCGATCCTAGGGATAGGATACTTATTCCTAATTGTTAACTAATTTTAGTCAATACAGAGTCTAAATGTTCCATCTTTCTTCTTCTGAAAGAGAACGGGCGCACCCCAAGGTGAAACACTCGGTCTAACGAATCCCTACTCTAACAGTTGTCTTAACTGCTCCTTACATTCTAGGGCTTTAGGGACTGGCATTTTGTATGCACGTTGGGCTACTGGCTAAGCTCTGAGGGTTAACTCAATCTCATGATCTACTTCGCGAGTCAGAGGCATCTCAGTCAGCTCTTCAAGGAATACATCTGCATACTCACTTAACCACTCGGGTTCTTTAGCCTTGCATTTTATGTCTACCGGGGATTCATCTTAAAAACAACATAAACAGCTTGCCTCTTTCTGAGCCCTTTTAACAATTTAGAAGCCTTGACTAATTGCAGCACTAGGGACCCGAAAATTCCAGTTCCTTAAACTTTATTCCTATGAAGGTCAAGGAAAGAAATGGTTCCAATGAATGTTAGCGTGATTCTTATGGATCCAATCCATTCCAAGGATTCCATCATAGATTTACAAGGGTAGGACTCTGAATTGGCAATCTGTTATGTTTCCATCTAGACTAAACTGAATAGGGGCTGTCTTAAGGTGTGTGAAAAGAGTCTTTCCACTGGCCAATTCCACTTGCATACATTTCCTTGATTTTTGATTTAGGACTAACTTACGCAAACATCCTGGGGAAATAAAAGAATAAGTATTGTGTGAATTAATAAAAAGCTTGAATTGCTTATTGTGGTACTCTGTTGGAGTTTGGAGGACTCAAAATTGATGATTCTATCTCTGATGCTCAATTGCGATATAGATCTATCTTTTTTCTTCCTCCACCTTCTCAGCTATAGTGATGGCTCTAGTTGGCAGTCTGAGGTGGAACTCTCTCTCTTTGTTTTCCCTAATTTTGGGAAATCTCTCTCTTTGGTTTCCCTAATTCTAAGAGGGAGACTACTTTGCATGGAGGCTACAGGCTGAGCTAGCACTCTTCTAGAGTTGCCCTAATTTTGTCATAGGGGACCCTGATTGGACTCATACGAAGGAGTCTATCTCTGAACTCTAGGACCCTAGCTTCCTTGGCCCACAAAAGGAGATGGGCAATCTTTGATCTGGTGCCCAATCTCGTGGTGGCAACCAAAACACCTGTTCTCACTTCGAAGCTCTTCCCTTTGCATTCTTGAAAGAGTCAGAGTTCTTGAGAAAGAGCTTCAAGGAAAAGGTCTTCCTTCATTCTTGAAACTTCGTGTCTCTTGATTCTGATTAGGACCTCAGTGTCTCTTTGGAGAAGGAAGGTTGGAAAAGAACTTCCCGATGTTTGGAATCTCTTGAAGTATAAGGGAGCTGGCTTTGGCGGGACTTTAAGGATAAAGGCTTTGGTGAAGTCTTTTGCCATCCTTACAGCTTCAGCCATGGAAACTGGCTTGGCATTCTTGACTAGGGTATCTAAAGGTTTGTTCATTCCCTGAATGAACCTGGCCCATGAGTTAATCTTTGTCTAGCGGTGGTTGAGTACTTGAGGAGAAGAGCGAATGCCTGCTGGTGATATTCTTCAATAGTTTTTCTCCCCTAGTTTAACTCGAAGAATTAATTCATCTTGGTTTCTAAAACTCTAGGGGGACAAAATCTCTTCCTTAGATAAGCTTTGAGATCATTCTAGGATTGGGTATTCCTATCCAGCTGGTTGGTATTGCAATGGTTTCTCTGTGCCACCTTGGCTATTTCCACTATCTTTAGCCTTGCGAGAGCCATTTTTCTCCTCTCGTTTGTAATCGATGACATAAAAATATTCTTCCATGGCCTCGACCCACTTCTCCATAGCCTCGCCCAAGTTCTCCCCTTCACTCTTGAAGAGACCTGGCTGAGTTCTGTGAAGGGCCTTACGAACATTAGGGTCAAGCCCTTCCTCATCTGTGAGAGGATTTGACTGTTGGCCACGGTTTGCTCACCTCATGATTTTGCCAAAAATGATACATTATTAATTTTTTATTTGATTTCATCAACCAGATCCTAAGACTTAAGAGGATAGAAAAATAATTGCTTAAACAAGATAAACGATCTTATTGGAGATCTATGATATATGTCCAAGTAATAGATCTTGCTTCTTCAATTCTTCATATTATAAAGAATCACTTATATAACAAGGGATTTTCCATAAAACATTTCTTTATTTATATAAAAAGGTTGCAATATGTACATAGAGTATCCCAGCTCCATAAAGTCAAAACCTCTGCAATGGGAAATGCATAAGACGACGATACTGGGCTCCAGACATGCCTCGATACGAATGTTCCCTCACTACCAAAGGAGCTACTATCTTACTACTTGTTGGGAAAAAACAGCTAAGAAGTCTATAGATATGGCAGAAAAGTCTAAAATCTTAAGGCATGGGGTGATACAGAATAACACCATAAATCACTTTTAACCTCAACAGAACCATGGCCAACGAGATATTCTCCCTCAACATCATGCACTGGTTGCAAGAGGTGTGGACACATTGCCCTACATGCCACTTGTGTTGCCGTCTCTCTGCTAGATCTAGGAAATATTAATCCTCAAAATGGTTTACGAGTCTGGCTCAGCTCGTTCGAGTCGTAAAGCAGAAGAGACGATATGCTCGAAGGCAAAGCAGTCATATCCTGTGATTGAGTAAGATCCAGAATACTAGATAAGCATGGAACTTCCATCTATAAAACCAAATTCATGGATTAAAAGTCTTCATAAATGAAGCTTAAGGAATGAAAATACAATATGTAAATGCTCTTTCTTAGTTTTTATTATAAATTTTCTGATAAGAATTCGTTTTTTCCTTATTAGCTTTTCACAAAGCTCTGATACCAGCTGTGAGACCCCCACCCCCTCTCCGAGGGCGCTGGTGAGACGGAAGCAGCATCAGTCTCTCGCGCGGGGTAGAGATTCACACTTGGGGCCTCGCCCACGGATGTCTGGACAAGAGACTAGCAGTTTCTTCGAAACCGAACCTAGAAAAGCTTCCCTTGCTTGGAAGGCATAGGCGATTCCACTAAGGCGATTTCACTATGAAAAATTATCTAACGGGAGAATTTATTTAACAAGTCAAAGTCTTAGCTAACCAAACTGATCCGATAGAACCCGAAAGTCACATGGTCAAATCAAGGAAAAAACTTGCACTTGGTCCATAGAATCATCACTTATTTTCACTTTTTGTGAGGCACAGCTGCTGATTCCCTCCCACAAAACAAGGTCTTCCAAAGGACTTAATTTAATTAACGTAACTTAATCGTAACTATTTGTATCGCAGGAATCTCCCAATTCAGCCTACCGGCCCATGGGTTAGCCAATCGCTAATCATTGTATTGGTGGGATTCCTTTATAAAAATTTCGTTATGTTTTACCCACGTTGTACTGAGGAAAAGAGTTCCCAGCCCCCTTAGCTAATGCTTCAAGCAAAATGCAAGTAGTCACACCACTTACACACCCAATATGAAATTGCCATTTTAATAGATTCCGCTGTCTTTAAAATAGTCTTTCAATGAAACCATAGTATTATTGATCATAATTCTCCAAAATATCTAGTCCATTGTTTTACAAAAATTATCATCAGGACTATTTGTTGAAGACCAACTGGTCAACTGGTCAACCAACAAGATCCAATATAAAAATCCAATTCACAAAAATAATTCCTTTTGCCAGTTCATCTATATCTTCCTTGACGTACACATGGGTGTGCTAGCAACCGTGAGCCCATGCATCACGTGGTAAGAAACCTCTAGGATCCTACTTAGCTGTCCTAGCACTTCACTCAGGGTCCACTTCGTCGGTCCTCGCCCATCGTCGAAAAAGCGCACCATTTTAACCATACTGAGGCTGGTCAAGACCTTGGCAAGCTTTGCCACGAGTGACGTCCCTCGACGACTCCCCACCAACTATTGATGATTCTCTCCTTAGTTAAACATATACCAAATGCTTCCTCCAGCATTCCAGCATAAAACGGTCCTTTAAAAGAAAACAGAGGTTCTATGCAAGTAGAATTCTCGATTTGAGTTTGATTCACAAAACCCTTTTTCCCACAGTCTAGATTTTCTTAATGAGAATCATTGATCTCTCATCAGGGTAATCTACCCATCATTTGATTGAATTTCCAACTAGATTCTTGGTGATTTTGGTTAAGGAAAAACTATGCTAATTCAACGGTATTCTATTCTTTGTGTCAAGATTTGGTCACCAGGTTTTTGCTTGATTCAGATTCGAGAGATGGGCAAGTAGTTTACTGGCCGCTATTCTCACAGTCGTGGTCTAACCAAAATTATTCAGTTTACTTCTAACTTTGATTGCTAAGGATTTTTTTCAGATAAAAATCTAATGAACTTTTAACCATAAGGAAAATTCTAACTTTATGAATTTTATTCCTTCCTAACCACAATAGATTAAGAAATAGTTCTATATGAGAATATTGGGATTTTATGAAAATACTCTTCTTTCACTAATCTAATTTTGGGTATATAACAATTTGTTGATTTGTCTACATAAATGTCTAGGAATATTCTTTCCACAGATTTAATTATCATTTATACCCTAATTTTTTAGGTGGAATTATGGTGAAAATTCCTCATCAAATTTAATTTAAACCTTTTTCTACTTAAAATACCATGAAAATTTCTCTTTTTAATTAAATACAATTATCCATTTTTTGAATATGCCAAAAACTCCTCTTTTTGCATTTAAATGATTGAGTTCTGAATGTCATGGGAATTCCTCTTTTATCATTTGAAAATTCTTATGCATAAAATAAATTTATCATAAATTTCTCTTTTTAAATTAAATAAAAATATCCATTATTTTGAATGTGCAAAAATTCTTCTTTTCACATTTAAATGATTGAATTTCGAATGTCATGGGAATTCCTCTTTTATCATTTAAAAATTCTTATGCATAAAATAAATTTATCACCCAAAAAAAAAATCTTGATTATATAATTATGCATAAATACAAAAAGTATTCTTTCATGAATATGGTCAAAATCATTCTTTTTACTTAAAATTTCTAAACCTACAATATGGTAGGAGTTCCTCTTTTAGTATTATACATAAAATAAGATATGTATTTTTTTAAGAAAAATTTACCATAGCTTCGCTGCTATTACTGATAATTTTTAAATTTCCTAAAACAATAAAAGCTTATAATAAAAATATGATAGAAGTTCTACTTTTAAGCTTAAATTTAAATTATGAATTTAAATCATAGTTATAAACATAATTATGATTATCCCACTAGATTAAGCTAATTGCAACATTCCTCTTTTTCCAATTTGTTTGGATAATATTTTTCTCATTTAGAATGAGTGAAAGTAGTTTTTTAACTACTCATAAACAATCTAAAAGAAATAACCATTATTTTAATAGCACAAAATCATGAAAATATCATTTTCTTAATCTCTAGCTTATCAAGCCTAGAGTTTAGTTTTGAAATAAGAGATTATCTTTGAGAAAAATTCTTTTGTTAAAGAATTAGCCATAGAGATGATTATTCTTTTTGAGAGAAAGATTTACTTAAAGAAAGCATTATAAATAAGCATAAAGTTTAACTCTCTTAATTAAACATTAAGACTCTTAGGGAAAGCTTCATTTGGATTAAAACAATCATTTAGAAAGCTTCTCAAGCTTGAGAGGGGTTGAGAAGAAGAAAGTCATTTGAGGAAATTGAAAACAAATCATAAAATCCATCTTACCTCTAAGATTGGCTTGATTCTTTCTTTAGTAGTGAAGCCCCAAACCAATCAATTCGTTAGCAAGACAAGAAGAGAACTCCAAGAGTTGTTGAAGAGAGAGAGAAGCTCCAAGCTCCCCACAAGAAGAGAAAAATTAAGGGATAACAAAAAATATGATTATTTTAATATAATACTGGCATGGTATAGCTCACAGATGAGAATAAAAAGGAATAAGGGTTTATTTATAGGTGAGGGAGGCCTCTAACTAAGTTGGACTGGGTTCTAGAGCTTTCCAACTTCAGTTTGACTCAATGTGGACAAGATTTAGACCAGTTTGGCTCCCTCTTTGATCTAGTTTGTTCCACGAGAGACGAGAGAGAAAAATATCACATCTAAGTTATTCTTCTTGAAAAAGCATTTTTTGTAAAAAAATTCTTTATCCTTCAATATAGCCACGCTTTTAAAGAAAAATAAAAATAGCCAAAATTTTTAACATATCAAACACTAAATGAATAGTAGCTAGCACCACGTGGTTTTGAGGAGACATAGAGAACGGGCACGTGGGACAAATTGCATTGCATCGTAAGCACATATTACTTCAAGAAATATGTGCTCCATTTTTCCAAGAGACTGATAGTTTAAGAGCGAGCGGCATTCGAGAGATTGATAGTTTGAGTGCGTGATCCCAAGAGACTGGTAGTTTGAGTGTGTGCACCAATTTAGTGTAATGTAACTATAACAATATGCCAAATTTTAATCTTTGGAATACACTTTGACCTCATTTAAATGTGTGAAAATATATAATAGTGCTCATTAAATACTTAGTATCATAGGTGCAATTTGTATATTTTATGTATTCTCATTTAATAGTATAAGATATGTTTATTAATATCATTACAACTCTTATATTTTAAGTACTACCATTCAAAAAAGGTACTAGACAAAAATATCATCAATCCTTGGCAAAAAAGGACTAGACAAAAAATGACACAATAAAAAAATTAGAACATGATCCACCAAGGCATTACTTTCTCTCAAGTAGAAGCACCAATTCATAGCATCATCCACATATGGTGAGTGGAAGATATGTAACTATAGAGTTTGTCCAAAAAGACAAAAAGAGCCTAATGACGCAATTTAACAATTTGAGGTCCACATCATTGTTTCCTCGCTATCGAGGCATACCAAACTAAATTGTCTCAAAAATTAAATGAAAGTACCAAAACAAATCATGTCATTATGACTGATCAGCCCTATCATGAATGTAGTGCAAATACTGCCTCTCCTTCTCGACAAATTAATAGTCAAAGATACTAGGTTGTCGCTCCATGAAATAGGCCATGCCCTATGGGGATAAGAGGCCATAAAATTGTAACAACCATGAGAACCATGATTATTAATTGAATGACACTTTCCAAACAACATGAAGAAGAGATCCGCAACCTCTTTTTAGTATGAGTACAACACAATAACAACCCAGAAAAGAGGGAAAGTAGTAACTCACTAGTCAAGCGGAACCAACGTGTTGATCAAACCCTCATCATTATCATGATCAAGAAATCTATGATGAGTGGGGGGACCCTCCTCCAAATAAGAACCATCCACCACTCCCTTTAATGATATAGGGAACTCTCATTTAAATTTAAGTACTTGTGAGTGTCATATGCTTCGACCCACCCCTATGTCTAGAACCAAGCTAGTTATGGATGCTATAGTGAACTCTCATTTAAATTTAAGTACTTTGTGAGTGTCATATGCTTCAACAACCCACCCCTGTGTCTCAAACCAAGAAAAAGTCTTAGTTATGATTTCAAAATTTAATGGTAAGGGGGGAAGGTTAGGCAGCATAAAAAGTCTCATCATCTCTTCCATTTCATCCAAAATGGTGGTGTTCATAAGTACTCTACACTATGAACTATACTTAAGTACTCTAGGGTGGTACAAGGCATATGTGTACATGGTTGTGTAATCAGTAAGATTAATATCATTTTGAAATATAGCCATGACGAGAGTGGGGTTGGCATCCATATCTGTGAGTTTTGTTGAATGACTCTTATATCCCCTCGTGTTAGATCCTCACTAATATCTATGCTATATTGTAAGAAGGAGAGGGTTAGTGACATGAGAAAAAAAAGTTGAAAGTATGAGGAGGGGGCATAAGAATCACCAGCAGTTAGCGAGGCCAATTTGGAGGCATTCTCCACCACTAGTTATTGTTTCATCTTTTTGTTTGGTTGCTTTGCAGCTTACGATTCTTGCTTTGGGATAGTTGTTGATCTTATTCTATAATCATGGCATCCTTTTTTGATTAAAAAGTGTTGTAATGGAGACTGGTATATTTGTCATTGGAGACCTGGATTTTACCATTGGGTTTGCCATGTCACCTCCTCAAGTTGTTGCAGTTCCTTTCTAAAGAAGCTCTTCCTTGGTTTTCTACTTCTACTTTTGCTTTATTGAGAAATTTTATCAGATGTGTTACTACTTATTGATGGCTTTTTATTGCTAACTCAAATTGTTCTTTGCCTTTTTTTACCTCAGCATGAAGAGAACAAGTTGCCTATGCATGGGATTTATTTAGCTATTCACACTTCTCACCCTCCAAATGTGCCTCCAAATGTGCTATGTGCTGCATATAAGCTTCCTTGGCCTTTTCTGAAGTGTTGATAGCTCTATTACCTAGTTTGTTTCTTGTTGGCTTTAAATCTTTCTTCTGTTTGTTGTAGGGTGGTTTTCAAGATGCAGTTATCCAATTTTGTGTAGTAGGTGACCTTAGGTTTAGCTTGGAAATAGGTAGATTTTTATAAAGAATGGCCAATCTCTCCTACTTAGCCAAGGAATTTCACATCAAGGTCTAATAAAGCATCACATGTAAGTTGGGCACCTCGACGATGTAATATCTAATAATTATAAAACCCCATTTGTTTGGGTACAAAATGTGTGTGCAAGCCCTATCTTAGGTTTAATGGACAGGTAGTGAATGTGAGTAAATTGCCTGTAACTTTTACATCATTACTCATAGGATGTTCCCACTTTTCATATCACAAATTCACATAACATAGAGCTTAACTTGATTTATGGAGTAGTTTTTGATGTGCTATTCTATTTTTATATTATTTAAAAGGCATTAGAATTATTAAAAAATATACTATTTGTTCTTCCACCACATCTACCATTTAAAATGCTCAATTTGTATGGATCTAGTGATGATTGGATTAGTAAAGATTAGAAGAATGTGGATGTAAGGTAAAATTACAAATCTAACGTTTGGATTTTTGTAGATATAATTTCTAAAATTTGTTCAGACTCTCAAAGGCCCTTTAAATCAATTGTAATTTAATTATAAAAAATTAAACGTTGAATATTTTGATCTAAAAACTGTAAGGATTACTTTACTCTTTACCATGAATTTATTTAAAAATAATTAGTTAAATTTGAGTACGCAAAGGTCCATTTCCAATCCTCCCAAGTGAAAATTCCCATATTATGTCCACTCTCCCCTTTTCAAGTCTAAAACCAATCCTAGTTAGGTTGGAAATCTAGGCTTGGTAATCTAGAAAGCCTATAGATCATGCCATTTATGAGCCTTGGGTGGACACAAATCTTACCATACATGCCATGTTGTGTTCACATCAGCTTGGAGAGGATCCACATAAGCACCCTGCCACCTCACCTTACCACCTCCACCCTCCATGTCAACACGGTCAACCTAGTTGACTTTCCACCTCATCATCTTAGTCATCATTAATGCCACATCTTTATGTTGCCTTTGCATGTCACCTCACACTTTGTGACATGGCATGCCATGTCATGATAACATCATAAATGAGAAACATACATAGAAACAAAATAAAAATATGAAATTTTAAATAATAAAATATATAATTTATAAATATAAAAACTTTAACATAAGTAATTTTAAATAATTATATTAATTTTAATTATGAATAAAGTAGTTTTTATAAATTTCATATTATTTTATTTTAAATTAATTTTTTAAATTTAATATTTTATAAAAGTATTACTATATGCAAGAAAAACCTTTGAATAAATGTAGTTATGGAAGAAAATGTAGTTATTAGGAAAAGATAAATGTTTTAACATATGATAAATATTGAGATTATTTTTAATAAAAGTTTTTTTATAATAGATTTTATTTTACCTATATGTTTATCTTAATTATCCAATTAATCATGTACTACAAAGATAGAAAATCCAATGAGATGTAAAGTGGATAATCTACTTTTTCTATATAAACACACATCTCTAGTACTATCCCATCATTGAGGCTTCGCAATTTCTCCCTTAGCTTCCTTGAGAATGGGTTCTTAAAGTGGTAGGAGTTGAAAACGTGATAGGAATAGACATAGCTTCCTTGAGAATGGGTTCTCAAAGTTGCAGGAGTCGAAAACATGATAGGACTAGACTTTCCCCATCCACCAAGCTCAAGAGGAGGAGAGGAAAAGGATAGCTCATGAGAGAAAAAAGAGTGAAGAGCACGTCAATCAATGAGCAACACATACCGCTAGCAATGATCCAAGCCTTGCCCCTCCTCTTCCTCTCCATATTACCTCTTCTCTACCACTGTCCCTTAGTTTAGATAATCCGCATGAACCACATCTTCCTCCTCCTTGAGAAGCCCCCTTCTCTTCCACAAGAATCCACCCCCTCCTCTAGGTGCCCATAGTGTGGATAGGAAAGAACTATCAAAGTTAGGGGCACATCATCGTGCCCATGAAATATTCCAATCCTATTTCAAAGACCTCACGCCTTCATCATAGGCATTTGTGCTTGATTATTTGATTGATCATCCTAACATGGCTGAGTGTAGGGCACTTTCTAACATTAGAGGTCAAAGAGAGGAAAGCTGGAATGGTGGTGCTACAAAGTGTTTCAGCATTCCTATGTAATTATTAAGAAGAAAAATTGTGTGGATGCTTTGGTTGCTCGACGGGCTATTGTGGCGGCCATAAGTAGCTCCCAAGTGAAGGGTAAGGTGAGTGCCATATCTTGCATCCTTTCCATATCACCACATGCACTTAGAGTTGGCTCTAGTACATAGCAAAGGATAGATGCCATGACGTTGGTGCTTTGTGGGTGAGTAGTGGTTGTGGAGGCCGTAAGTAGCTCCCAAATGAAGTGTAAGGTGAATGCCATATCTCACATCCTTTCCATATCACCACATGCACTTAGAGTTGGCTCTAGTAGAAAGCAAAGTTTAGATGCCATGAGGCTAGTGCTTTGTGGGTGAGTAGTGGTTGTGTAGCTAGGCATGATTGCCTACTAGATTAGACCCCTAGAGACGTGATTGAAATATTTAAGGAGGGGGAAATTTTTGCATCTCGCCAAATTTTAAGAAAGATTTACACAACATTCATAAGAGGAGTGTTCATTAGGAGAGTCACAAGAGGAGTGTTCATTGAGCATGGTGCTTACTTTCTTGAAAAGAACCAAACTGAGTTTTATTCTCAGTTTGTGGCATCATTTCTAGACCTTAAAATTGGGCAAAGGTCATTTAAGTTGTGTAAGACTTGGTTCATGAGAGCCGACAAGTGTTGTTGTCTTGCTACCATGTTGAGCTCCAACTCTTTTATGATGCGTTCCATTATCTTAGTGGGCATAGAGAGTTTCCTTGCAATCCTCGTGATTTTATTCAGTCTCTCGGTGCACACACACGGAGGATGCCCATTACCATATGCTGCCTTGTGTGGAGAGCAATTGCACATCATGTGGTTCACTTACATGGCTACAAAGGGTAGATCTTGCTGCAAGTGAGTAAAAGATAGTGACATAGTGATGCTATGAGTATGTGACACATCAAGTGGGCAATCTAGGAAGTTGCAGCTCGTGGACAAACATACACCACATTGTCATTTCACAGTGACATAAGCTACAAAATAGGAAAAGTAACATCCAAGAAGTTACATTTACATTGCGTGAATGTATCAAACAAGGAATTGAGATTCACTCTATCATTTTGATGATTCTTTCAATGATCCTCTGAACCCCCCATCTCTTCTCCTCCATTTCTAACAATCCTTTGTATCATAGCTAACTTTTTTTTAAAAAATGCAAAAGGGATTGGGATTACTAAAAACAGAGAAAAGAAAAAAATTTGCAATCACTTACAGAAATCCCCACCTTGTTTACTAGCTTCATCATTCACTAAGTAGCCTCAGGGGGGGTGCACTATTAAGAAATCCTATGTATCACATTTAATCAAGGAGTATTTGGAAAATCCCTTACACACTTTTGTGAATAAAATGACCCTTTTCTCTTCATAAACTTACATTTTATTTTTTAATGGTAAAAAAACCCTTGTTGGTAAATGTAATTTTATAACTTTTTTAAATTAATATTCCCCTCATGATGAACTCATAGGCTAGACTTACATATTTTTAGGTGAAGCCCTATGTTACTATCCTTCTCCATTTCTTTTTGAGGACCATTAACCATTAAAACTTCATGTAGCATCATAAGTATCAACAAATAGATTCTTGAATCTCCCCAAAACAAATTCTTCTACTTGATCTCACAAGGACATGATTAAGGTAGGAATGATAACCCCTTTTGGGGTTGACAAGAGTTGCAACTATAATTCTACATGCTAATTCATCTTCTTCCCTAATTCATGCTAGGAAGTGTATGTGAGTGGTGTGAGGTGAGAGGAGATACGAGGACTTGTATGATGGTGTGATAATGCTTGACGTAGGAGATAGTGATGGGAAATGGCAAGGAGGTTTGGAGCTCTTGATGTAGCGGTGTGCTCAAGCTCAGCCATTACAAATATCCCCATCCATGATGATTGTATCTTGCCAAGGTAATCTTGTAAATCAAGCGGTGTGCTCATACTCGGCTATTAGAAATATTCCCACCATGATGATTGTATCTTGTGAATGTGTTTCTAGGAGAGGTCAAAAATGGTCAATAATAGAAGGCCTCCATACAGATAGACCTAGATCATTGATGGTAAAATAAGAGCCAAGGAGACAAAAGTACAAACCTATGAGGTGATCATGTGCTCTAGAATATCCATAGCCTCATGCTTTTGTTACTCCCAATAAGGTTGTGTTTGTCAACCATGTACAGGGCATGTACAGGTCACATAATAATTTTTCCAAAAACCAAAGTAATAGTGGTGGAGCACATGAGACCAGATGATGATGCAAAGACCAGTCTCCAAAATTCCCTAGTAGTCAAATGTAAAAAAGAATAAAACCCTATGAACTTTACAAGAACAAAGGTAGATTTTGTATTTGGTTACATTAATACAAACCACATCTAGCTCAAGCTAGGAAGGATAGGAGTGGACTTGATTAAGTTAACAATCCTAGTTTTAAAAAACTTCTCCTTTGTTGATGGATTTTTCCATCTTTCTATCTTACCCTTGTGTGGTGTCTATTGGTGTTATAGAGGCCATCACCTAGAGCCCTCACATTTTTTGGGCCCCCCCCACTAAGGATTGGAGAGTTATTACTAAGGGATTTGATTGCAAGTTGGAATCGAGTTGGTGATAAAATCAAGATCCATGGTTGGATTTGGATATAATGTGTTCAGAGGTGAGAAGAGTGAAGATGTCACTCGGTTCATGATGAGAAAGATTGAGCTGGTGGCTTTGAACAATAATAGGGATGATGATGCCTACAAGATGAAGATGGTGGATTTGTTAGAGGAAGGAGAAACTAGGGAGTGGTTTGAGAATGAAGCCACATATGTTTAAAGAGGAAGCTGGGATATGTTTAGAGAAGCCCTGAGGAAAATATATGGGAAACCAGATAGTCCTAAAGAGCTATGGAGAGAGTTGTATCAGGGCGAGGATGAGGAAATTCCAATCTTTGTGGGTAGGTTTGAAGGCTATCAGGAGAAGGATACTCAAAGCTTTAGGTGAAAATTAGGGACCTCCAAACTTTTTGAAGAAGGAAAAGTTTTTTGGTGTGCTGCATGGGAGTATCCATGAGAAAGTGGAGCTGAAAGACCCAAACACATTTTATGAGGCTGTGAAGATGCCAGCTAGATAACGGGGAAAGAAGATAAGGAAGCAAGAGCTAGCTAGGAAAGACAGGGAAGTAAGAAGACATATGGAGGCTACATTGCCTATGGATATACATGTGCAGAGAGAAGTTCATTTCCAAGTCCCAAAAGTCCCAAGGATTGTCAATAGAGGGAAAAATGGTATGCATAGGAGGTTCAAAGATTGACTCAATAGGTTGGGAGTTTGAATCTTACTATGTTGGGGTTCTTGGAGTCAATGAGAGTCAAGTGCCTAAACATATGTAACCCCAAGGTCATTTTAGTGATGTAAATATGCTTTGGTTAGTAAGAGGGTGAGTGATGATGCTCGTTTACCAAAGTCTTCTAATGAAGCTAATGATGTTGATTTGGATCAGATCTCATTGTCCAGAGTCAATAGTAGGTATAAGACCCATGTGTTAATATCCATGGAGTTGTATAGCTAAATGCTAAGATGCTTTCTAAGAAGGTTGGTACATATCAAGAGGATGATATTATGGTGGAGAAAAGACTTGGATGTGTACTAGAGGAGACAAGGGAGCAAGAGGATCAAGCAATGGAGCCTGAGAGGGCGACAAGCCATAGGGATTACCAAGTTTATAGAGGTTGGAAGGCCGAATTCTAGATCATCAGTAGAATAAAGTAAAGGAATAAGAGAGCCTGGATCTAGCTATGGATAATTTTGAACATTGTATCTATTTTTTTAAATCCCTTGTTTGATATTATTGTTGTATCATTATTAAAGGTTGTTTAAATGAACAATGTGTAAGGTCATTAATTAAGAAACTTGTCTATATATGTCGCATAGTGTGGTAGGACTAATTAGAAAAAAAAATTGATGTGTGAGTTGGGTGGAAAGTGGGAGTATAGAATTCCTTGACAGGAGCATCCTATGGATGGGTGGACCCAATTAGTTGGGTAACTTTCCAACAAATTAATTGAAAACTCTATGCTAGATAAATAGGTCCCTGGGCAACCCTACTCTAGAGGATTAGGTCAGTAGGCTGTGGTTTGCCTAGATGGGGAAGAAAGAGTTGTCTCTAGGAAATAAGAATGGAGGTTGCCCAAATTAAGACCAATCACTCTATGGGTGATTTGATTTCAAGAGTCATTCCACGCTCCCTTTACGGGATAGAACTAGGTCTTACCTATTAATC
Source organism: Cibotium barometz (assembly GCF_041138505.1). Lineage (NCBI taxonomy): Eukaryota > Viridiplantae > Streptophyta > Polypodiopsida > Cyatheales > Cibotiaceae > Cibotium > Cibotium barometz. Next base: position 27,144,789 of record NC_141090.1, read on the forward strand.
ATATCCTTGTATCTTTCCATGGTCAAGGTGTCGACAAGTAGGAAATTTTTCTCAAGTTAGACTTAGTAGACTATCTTATGGTTTTCCCTATTTAGGAAATGGGCGGGGGGGAGGAGGGGCTTACAATTAGTATCAGAGCCGATCTTAGTTCCTAAGACTTGTTATTTAAGGTTGTTTTGGAATGTATGTTTTACCTAACATAATGAAGATTGATAAAATACCTTACTGGAGCAATTTGAATTGGTGATTGAATGATTGTAGGAAGAGGGAGATGGTTACTCGAGATTCCTAGTCTTCTACTTCATCTTCCAAATAGCTTGTCACTCTTTAAATTTTGAATTCCATGATACGATGGTGCAGATACTCGAAAGGTTGTCCCTCCCTAACCCTTCTCATATCCAAGGGGGCTGGTGTACATATCACTTTTGGAATGGTGGGCTGAGGTACTTTTTCATCCAAGCAGACCGAATTGGGAACCTCACAATCGATTTAAAGCAGGTTCGTTGGATTGAGAAGCTGAACATGGTCCTTTTATTTTGGTTTCATGTGGGTACTCCTAGAACCGATAGGTATGTGACCACCCCATAGAAGGGGTGGTCAGATGGTCCTTTTATTTTGGTTTCATGTGGGTACTCCTAGAACCGATAGGTATGTGACCACCCCATAGAAGGGGTGGTCAGATGGTCCTTTTATTTTGGTTTCATGTGGGTACTCCTAGAACCGATAGGTATGTGACCACCCCATAGAAGGGGATCGTATACCACAGAACCACTGGGTATATGACCAAGTAATGCAAGTCTTACCCGCTGATAGATTAGCCATTATGGAATGAAACACAATCATGAGTCTATCATCCCTACCATCAGTCTTTCGTATCTTAGAAACCACGCAACGAAACCCCCATATTTCACCTATGTGGACCGCTTAAGTTTTATGTCTTAGTTGAGCCTAGGATTTTCTTTTATGATGAATAAGACTAACTACATTAGTCTCAAATCTTTGTAATAAAGCTTGTCCTTGTAAATATTTGAGAAATATAATGATTTTAATTTTTTACTTTTAAAAGCATGAGTGTAGTGCAAAATATGAATCTCTTAATCCTAAAATTTAATCTTACGATGATGACCAGGATGATCAGCCTCCTCTCCCTAATGCACTATACATAGATAGCCACGAGAAGCAGCTCTTACTCAAACAGATGAAACCTCCGTCCGCTCAAAAATTGAGAAGGATAACGAGGTATGGATTGAAGCAATGGATTACTATTTCTTAGCCGGTACTAGAGTGACAAACCAGTCCATGCTTGCACAATTTCACCTCACCAGAGATGCTAAACTCTAGTGGAAGCAATGGTGTTATTGGACAAGGGAGTCACCGAACACTCCAAAACATGGGATGACATTCAAGAAAAAGCAATGAAGGGGCGGTATCTCCCCCCATCTCATGAATCTTTCAAGATGAATGAGTTCTTTAGCCTAAAATGGCTCAGTTTAACCCTAGAAGAATACTACTCCAAGTTCATTATTCTATGGAAGTATGTCCCATCCATGACTACCTCCTAGCAAGTAGCCCGCTTCTGCCAAGGTTTGAATGAAATTTTGGACTCCCGCCTCGAAGCAATGAGGGTTAGCACATTGCAAGATGCTCTCATATCCAATCAAAACCTCTTTTGAAAGAGCTGAAGTCTGGCAAAGCTAATCCTTAGAAGAGATCTTACCCTGAAGCAAACCCTAAAGATTAGTCTTACAAGAAGCCCCAACAAAATACTCCTTAATACAACCGAGATCAACAAACCAACTCTTTGTTCCCCGCTCATATGCTCCTGCTTCTTGTGCGTTTCAATTAGAATGAGCCATGACACTTTAAGGCCAACTGCCCCAAGCTAGTAACATCTTTTCCTCAAGGTGGTCAAGCAAATCAAGGCCATGGAACCCCTATCCACCAAGGTGCAAGAGGTGGTGGATGTGGCAGAGGTCATGGAGCAGTTGCTCAGCAGCCTGTGCTATAAATGAAGATCCAACTTTGGAGATGGCTGAAGAAGAGCATGCCACCATATGTGGTGGTAGAACATCAAGGTCCAAATCAACAATTTACTGTTATTCAAACCCTAGCCACTCATCATGGTAAGACATTCCATCTTTTGATTGATTGTGGTAGTACCCATTCATTTCTTTCTCCTAGGTGCTTACAAAAATTAAATCTGGTTCACAAACCAGCTAGGAAAATAGTTGTAGAGCTAGCTAGTGGGAATGAAATAGTATCTTACCATTTTGTAGGAAACCTTGACTTTGAATTGGGAAGTGAACAAACTCATGGGCATTTTAGGGTCTTACCATTTATGATGGGATCCTTGGGATGGACTCGCTAACCACAAACAATGCTAGTATTCACTGTAACCAAGGGAGTATCACTTTAAAAAATAAGCACGGCTAAGTAGTATTAGCTCAAGGGAAGACAGGTAAACCTAAGTCTATGGTAGTCAAGGCAAAACTTCTTCTCAAGAAGGGAGCACGTAAGGGATATCAAGTTTTCCTAATTAATCTCAACAAATCTGCTGACCTAGTAAAGAATCCGAACCCTCTTGGCTCCAAGAATTCTTTGACATCTTTCCTGATGACAAGCTTATAGGGCTACCTTCTCCTTGATAAGTCAATCATGACATTGAGCTAATCTCTGGTGCTCGACCTGTCTCAAAAACACCCTATAAGATGTCTCTCCCTAAAGTCATTGAAATCAAGGAGCAACTTTCCCAACTTATTGAGCAAGGATTTGTACGCCCCAATAGCTCTCCTTGGGGAGCACCTCCTCCTCTTTTCCAAAAGAAGAAGGACGGCACTCTTCGTCTCTGCATAGATTATGAGGGGCTAAATCAAGTCATTATCAAGAATAAATATCCCTTCCATGGACAAGCTTCTTGACACGCTTCATGGGGCCAAGGTTTTCTCAAAGACAGACTTGAGGTCAGCAGAGTCAAGGAAGTAGATACACCCAAGATAACTTTCAATACGCATTTTGGCCGCTATGAGTTTACTCTAATGTCATTTGGGTTAACCAATGTTCCTGCAACTTTCAACCGCCTAATGCAAGATATATATTGTCCCTACTTGAATGAATTTTTTCTTATCTTCTTTGATGACATCTTAGCCTAATCCAAGTTGATGGAAGAGCATGAGGAGCATGTGCGCAAAGTTTTGCAATTGCTACGTAGACATGAGATCTATGCAAAGAAGAGAAAATGTACCTTCTTTACTCATCAGATTGAGTATCTTGGATTCATTGTCTCCCAAGATGGTATCTCAGTAGATCCCACCAAGGTCAAAGATATACTGGAATGGCCACCGCCTAAATCAATCAGCAAAGTTTGTGGATCTTTGGGAATCACACGAAGGTAAAGGATTTTCATCAAAGATTATTCCCTCATAGTTGCACCCTTCATGGATCTTCTTAAGAAGAATTAAAAAATAGTGTGGTTTCCAATCCATCAAGGCAGCTGCTTTGATCAATTCAAAGCCATCATTACCTCACCACCAATCGTGAAACTTCCTAATTTCACCAGGGAATTTGAGGTGGTTTTACTGATGCTAGTAGTCTATCACTTGGTGGTGTCTTATGCCAAGAAAGAAGACCAATGGCTTATACTTCTCACAAGATGAAACAATATGAAGCGAATTATGCCACCCATGATTTGAAACTATTAGTTGTTGTTCATTACCTCAAGTTATGGAGACATTATCTCTTGGGGTGCAAATTCCAGCTTCTTGTAAAAACTGACCACAAGAGTCTGAAGTGGATCTTTACCTTGCCTAACCTCAACATGAGGCAGAGAAGATGAATTCAAATCCTACAAGAATATGACTTCGACATTAAACTCCGCCTTGGGAAGGATAATGTTCTAGCTAATGCACTCAGTCTCCACAAATCTTTCTTGAGTGCAACTTCTATGCCAAACGATCCCATTCTAGTCATGGCGGTGAAAGAAGTATCATTTCATGATCTTGATTACTAAATAATGATGAACCTAGTCGACGAAGGATGAACCTCAGAAAAGGAGAAAAATCTAGTCAAGGGTTACTACACCCATGATGGGTGCCTCTACTTCAATCACACAGGCTATGTATTCCTCCTAAGGGTCCTTCCCTAAGGAAGTTAATACTCTAAGAATCTCCTGACAGCCCCATTTCAGGGCACCCAGGCTATGCAAAGACCTTGAATGCTATAAGGAGGAGCTATCATTACGCAGGCTCGAAAAATGATGTCCTTCGATATTTGAAGAAGCAATGTCTCTCATCTCAAAACAGATCAACGCTAAAAGAGTCAAGATGCCTAGGAAGCTTTAACCTTTGGATATCCCCAAAAATGAAGTGGGAATGATTAGTATGGATTTTTCCACAAGTCTCCCTAGTGTACAAGGAGGATATGATTCCATTTTAGTGGTGGGGACTTGCTTACCAGACTAGCTCATCTTATACCAACAAAGAAAACCTTCAAAGCTTTTGATGTTGCATGATTATTCATGAGGGTCTTCAAGCTTCATGGTCTACCCCAGAAGAGGATAGTCAGTGTGACCGGGATTCTAACTTCACTTCAAAGTTCTAGCAGTCCTTATTTTAGGCCTTGGATACTCAACTTTTATTTAGTACATCTTATCATCCAAAGACCGATGGGCAGACTGAGAGGGTCAACCAAGTAATTGAAGACATTCTCAGAGTATATTATGGATGGGAGCCAAGAACATGGATTCAATACCTTCCTCTGGTAGAATTCACTTATAATACATCTTATCATCAGAGCATAGGAATGTCACCATTCAAAGCACTTTATGGGTAAGAATTCTTATCTCCTCTACGTTTCTGTGATCCAATCTTAAGAGTTAAGGCATCCAGAAAAATTCTCAAGGAGATGGAGGAACATACCAAGGTGATCCAAAAAGATATCTAAGCTATTCAAGATTGGTAAAAGTATTATGTCAACACAAGGATGTTTGAAAGGATATTTAAGGAAGGAGAGAAAGTTCTTCTACGAGTGTGACCCAAGCGTAGCTCTCTGTCACTTGGGAAATATAAAAAGCTTAGCCAAAGATATTGCAAACCCTATACAGTCATCAAGTGCCTGGGCAGAAGTGCTTATAAGCTGCAATTCCCAACCCATATCAAGGTCCACAATGTATTTCATGTAAGTTTGTTAAAGCCTTCTGTAACCAGTCTCGATCATATTCTTGATGATGAGCAAATAGTAATCCCAACTCAAGGAGGCCTTGAGTTGTAGCCTAGTAGCATCATAGATTCTAGAGAAAGTCAACTCCGTAATAGAAGTCTTATAGAACATCTAGTATAATGGAAAGATTACCCTAACGAGGATACAACTTGGGAAGTTGAAGCTACACTCTTAAAAGACTACCCCAAACTCACGATATGAGGAAATCTTGGTTTCTTTAAGGGGGGAAGGATGTAACATGCCCATCTTCAATAATAATATATGTCCATTTGATAGATGAATTTATGATTTTTTTATGATGTAAAAATCATCAATTTTAATAATAAAGCTATTTCCACTTGGAATCTTAAAATTTTGAATCTAAATTTAGAATTTGCGTGCATTTTACCCTATAAATATAGGATTTTATAGTACTCAAAATAGACATTGGACCAAGCCTCTACGTAAATTTCTAGTTATTTTCAATTAAAATATGGTAAAATTCAGACCTTAATAATTGCATGACTGGGTGTTCAATTGACAAACAGTCTACACCCCCATTACTAGGGAAAACACCCCAAACAATTTCATATAAAAAAAATTCACCAGTTGTGGGGCATACCAGCACGCATATCAAGGTTGATGTCCCAAAATTAGAGACCCTCGCCCCAAAAAGATGCCATTCACTTACTCAGATGCTCGTACAATGGCTACATAAGGACCAAAGGCTAATCGCCCTAGCATACGGTCCCCACTAGTCGCCGTCACGTGGACAACCATGCGGCCACTGACTCGTAAGGTACATGCGTAACTCATCTTTTGCTTGCGTATAGGCACCATGCCTTTCCCCAGACTCATGCAGCCATAGATCAACTTACTTTCATCATACACCATCCCTTGTACCCCGCTTTTCTCTCCCTTTCCCTTTCCCTGTACTCGCACCCGTATATACGAGCCTCTATATAAACCTCCCAACACCCCCATGGTCGATACTCTGACACCCTATGATGCTTGTAAAACTGACATCCTGTGCAATGACTGTACCTGATAGTTCAAACCCGACACTTTGTGTGGGATTGTACCTGACAGCCCTCTACATCCCCTGTCTCAGAAATCCATTTTTAGCCCATCTCCAGGTACACTCTGCAAAAAAATTTTCATCATCTCATCCTTGTTCGTGATGAATAGAGGGTGTTCTTAGCTGCTCTCCCTTCCCCCATGTGAATATATTTAAATGAGAACTCCCCTTCTCTCCCTTAGGTGCAGCCTTTTGCCCCAAATTCTAGTGTAAGGACACCTCCCCCCATTTGCGGGTGACTTTAGTAAGGGCTCTTTGGCTCTTAGAGGTGGTTCCAACCTAAGAGTTTATGCTCATAAAGTGAGCAAACAAACTCTGATTCGTGATCCGACTGAAGCGTTGAGTTCTCTACCATGTGGGCTGTGAGATAGTGGATAGAATGGCTCCTCTACAAAGACGCCAAAATACCACCTCGGAAAGCGTGCACGACCCTAGAAAGAGTACTCAGGATGCGGCCCCATCTCTCCCTTTGGGAGTCCCACAAGGAACTAATCGCCAGGTTAGCTTAATAATCATTTAAAAAGAGTTTTTTTGAATGACTTTTAATGTTAGAATTATGTAAGGCTTTTACCTCAATCCCCTATAATCATTCCCTATTTCTCAATGCAAGAAAATATTGTTTTTCCTTGTTTTTGCCTAGAGAGAAGAAAAATTCTAGAGAGAGGTAATTCAATATTGAGATATTTTTGGATATAAAAATTCTCCTAATGTCTAAAATATAATTCCCTGAAACAAAAATTCAAAATAAATTCTTTAATTTGCATTAGGAATCAATTAAAAATATGTATTAAAGACCTTAGCCTTAGGAGGGTCCATTTTTTTTAAAATTCTTGGATTATGGTTTAATTAAGATTCCTATGGGCCAACAAGATTAATCCAAGTGTTGGGATGAGATCAATCCAAAGAATAAAAGAAAATACCCAAAAATGAGTAAATTCTCACATAAGATGAAGAGTTGACTGAGTACAAGATTTATTAGTTAAAAATTAAGAGATATTAGTAAAAAAATGAGATATTTAGAGGGAATGATGCATTTTTGACACCTTAGTAAGGAGAGAATGCCACATCAAGGAGGTGTCTTTTTCTTCATGATTACTTGAGTTTTTCAATCCAAAAAATGTGATATTTTTCTCTCTCGTCTCTCGTGGAACAAACTAGATCAAAGAGGGAGCCAAACTGGTCTAAATTGTATCCAAATTGAGTCAAACTGAAGTTGGAAAGCTCTAGAACCCACTTCAACTTAAATAGACACCTCCCTCACCTATAAATAAACCCTTATTTCTTTGTATTCTCATCTGTGAGCTATACCATGCCAGTATTATATTAAAATAATCATATTTTCTATTATCCCTTAATTTTCCTCTTCTTGTGGGAAGCTTGGAGCTTCTCTCTCTCTTCAACAACTCTTGGAGTTCTCTTCTTGTCTTGCTAACGAATTGATTGGTTTGGGGCTTCACTACTAAAAGAAAGAATCAAGCCAATCTTAGAGGTAAGATGGATTTTATGATTTCTTTTCAATTTCCTCAATGACTTTCTTCTTCTCAACCCCTCTCAAGCTTGAGAAGCTTTCTAAATGATTGTTTTAATTCAAATGAAGCTTTCCCTAAGAGTCTTAATGTTTAATTAAGAGAAAGTTAATCTTTATGCTTATTTGTAATGCTTTCTTTAAGTAAATCTCTCTCTCAAAAAGAATAATTATCTCTATGGCTAATTTTTTAACAAAAGAATTTTTCTCAAAGATAATCTCTTATTTCAAAACTAAACTCTAGGCTTGATAAGGTAGAGATTAAAAAAATGATATTTTCATGATTTTGTGCTATTAAAATAATGATTATTTCTTTTAGATTATTTATGAGTAGTTAAAAAACTACTTTAATGCATTCTAAATGAGAAATGGATTATCCTAACAAATTAGAAAAAGAGAAATGGTAAAATTAGCTTAATCTAGTGGGATAATCATAATTATATTTATAATTATGATTAAAATTATGATTTAGATTCATAGTTTAAATTTAAGCTTAAAAGTAGAACTTCTATCATATTTTCATCACAAGCTTTTATTGTTTTAAGAAATTTGAAAAATATTAGTAATAGCAGCGAAGCTATGGTAAATATTTCTTAAAAAATATATATATATCTTATTTTTATGCATAATACTAAAAGAGGAACTCCTACCATATTGTAGGTTTAGAAATTTTAAGTAAAAAGAATGATTTTGACCATATTCATGAAAGAATACTTTTTGTATTTATGCATAATTATTTAATTAAAAAAAGAGAGAAATTTATGATAAATTTATTTTATGCATAAGAATTTTTAAATGATAAAAGAGGAATTCCCATGACATTTGGAATTCAATCATTTAAATGCAAAAAGAGGAATTTTGGCATATTCAAAATAATGGATATTTTTATTTAATTTAAAAAGAGAAATTTATGATAAATTTATTTTATGCATAAAAATTTTTAAATGATAAAAGATGAATTCCCATGACATTTAGAATTCAATCATTTAAATGCAAAAAGAGGAATTTTTGGCATATTCAAAAAATAGATAATTGTATTTAATTAAAAAGAGAAATTTTCATGGTATTTTAAGTAGAAAAAGGTTTAAATTAATTTTGATGAGGAATTTTCACCATAATTTCACCTAGAAAATTAGGGTATATTAAAGTTGATAATTAAATTGGTGGAAAGAATATTCTTACACATTTATGTAAACAAATCAACAAATTGTTATATACCCAAAATTGGATTAGTGGAAGAAGAGTATTTTCATAAAATCCCCAATATTCTCATATAAAACTATTTCTTAATCTATTGTGGTTAGGAAGGAATAAAATTCATAAAGATAGAATTTTCCTTATGGTTAGAAGTTCATCAGATTTTTATCTGAAGAAAATCCATAGGAATCAAAGTTAGAAGTAAACCGAATAATTTTGGTTAGACCACGACTATGAGAATGGCGGCCAGTAAACTACTTGCCCATCTCTTGAATCTGAATCAAGCAAAAACCTCCTAATCAATTCCAAATCTTGACATAAAGAATAGACTACCATTGAATTAGCGTAGTTTTTCCTTAACCGAAATCACCTAGAATCTAGTTGGAAATTCAGTCAAATGATGGGTAGATTACCCTGATGAGAGATCAATGATTCTCATTAAGAAAATTTGGATTGTGGGAAAAAGGGTTTTGTGAATCAATCTCAAACCGAGAATTCTACTTGCATAGAAACCTCTATTTTCTTTTAAAGGACTGTTTTATGCCAGAATGCTGGAGGAAGCATTTGGTATGTGGTTAACTAAGGAGAGACTCGTTGCAATAGTTGGCGGAGAGTCGTCGAGGGACGTCACTCGCGGAAAAGCGTGCCGAGGTCTTGACCAGCCTCAGTAGTATGGTTAAAATGGTGTGCTTCCGACGATCGGCGAGGACCGACAAAGCGATCCTTGAGTGAAGTGCTAGGACACCTAAGTAGGATCCGAGAGGGTTCTGACCACGTGATGCACGGGCTCATGGTTGCTATCACACCCATGCGTACGTCAAGGAAGAAATAGATTAACTAGCAAGGAATTATTTTTGTGAATTGGATTTTGATATTGGATCTCGTTGGTTGACTAGTTGGTCTTCAACGGAGAGTCCTGATAATAATTTTTGTAAAACAATGGACTGGATATTTTGGAGGATTATGATCAGTAATACTATGGTTTCATTGAAAGACTATTTTAAAGACATCGGAATCTATCAAAATGGCAATTTCATATTGGGTGTGTAAGTGGTGTGATTACTTGCATTTTGCTTGAAGCATCAGCTAAGGGGCCTAGGAACTCTTTTCCTCAGTACCCGGGTAAAACATAACCAAATTTTTATAAAGGAATCCCACCAATATAGTGGTTGGGCGGTTGGCTAACCCATGGGCTAGTTGGGCTTTGGATTGAGAGATTCTTGCGATACAAATAGTTACGATTAAGTTACGTTAATTAGATTAAGTCCCTGGAAGACCTTGTTTTATGGGAGGGAATCAACGCCTGTGCCTCACAAAAAGTAAAAATAAGTGATGATTCTACGGAGGACCAAGTGCAAGTCTCTTCCTTGATCTGCTGACAACCATGTGACTTTCGGGTTCTGTCGAATCAGTTTGGTTAGCTAAGACTTTGACTTGTTAAATAAATTCTCCCGTTATATAATTTTTCATGGTGGAATCGCATGTGCCTTTCGGGCAAGAGAAGCTTTTCTAGGTTCGGTTTCGAAGGAACTGCTGAGCTAGTCTCTTGTCAAGACATCCGTGGGCGAAGTGTGGATCCCTACCCTGCGTGAGAGACTGATGCTGCTTCTGTCATGCCAGCGCACTCGGAGGGGGCGGGGGTCTCACAGCTGCTATCAAAGCTTTGTGAAAAGCTAATAAGGAAAAAATGAATTCTTAACAGAAAATTTATAGTAAAAACTCAGAAGAAAGAGCATTTACGTATTGTATTTTCGGGTTGTTGCAAGATCAGGGTGTCCAGTTTTTATCCAGTTTATGCTGGACTGGGACAATGCTTGGAGAGTAAATTTTGGGAGACAAGGTACTTAAAATGAAATCAAGCAACTAATAGAAAATACACTTGCTCTTAAATTAACCCAATATAACTTAAATTAATATAGATTAGTCTAATTAATCAAAATTAATCAAAAATATGATGAAATGATAAACAAATGATCTTTCCATACTTAGAGTGATACAATTTATTTTTCCATAGATGCACCATTACAAGTACACTAGTCCCTATAGGTTTTAGATGATTCACATCAAAAATGTAATTTTACTAATTAGATTATTAATATTTGCAGGCCTTCTGATAGTCTGGAAGAATTTTGAAAAAGAGATCATTAAAAATCCAACCATTGAATTTGTAATTTTTACTAACCACCACATTCTACTAATGTCTCAGTATGTACCCACTCTTTTGATTTACAAGATTGAGGATTTTAAGTGGTAGTTATTGTGGGTACAAAAAGTGGCGTATATTATAACACTTTAAAGACCTTGAAATATTAAAAAAAATAGACAAATATCTTAAAATTTTCTTGCAAAATCAAGTTAAGCTCTATATTATGTGAAGATCTAAGGTACAAAGTGGGAATCTCATATGAGTTTATATGTAAAAGATATTAGCATTTTATGGAATCAGTTTAAATTTGGGACAGGGTGTATACATTGACTTTGTACCTAAGAAAATGAGGACTTTTGACTATCTAATGCTTAATCAAATTATGCAACTATATTTCTAACTTTGAATATGATGTTCCAACAAAAGAACTTGAAACGAAATTCCTTCATTTACTAGGAGAGATTAGCCACTAAAGGTAAACAAATGCCTGTTTTTTTACTGTTTACAGGGTGCCTGAGTGGACAAAACTGAGCACCCTGATCTTGCAACCACCCTTTCATTCCTTAAGCTTCATTTATGAGAAGACTTTTAATCCATGAATTTGGTTTTATAGATGGAAGTTCCATGCTTATCCGGTATTCTGGATCTCACTCAATCATAGGATATGACTGCTTTTGCCTTCGAGCATATTGTCTCTTCTGCTTACGACTCAAACGAGCTGAGCCAGACTCGCAAACCATTTTGAGGATTTAAAGATAGTGGAAATAGCCAAGGTGGGATGGAAAAACCATTGCAATACCAACCAGCTGGATAGGAATACCCAGTCCTCTCAAAGCTTATCTAAGGAAGAGATTTTGTCTCCCTGGAGTTTTAGAAACCAAGACGAATTAATTCTTTGAGTTAAACCAGGGGAGAAAAACTATTGAAGAATATCACCAGGCATTTGCTCTTCTCCTCAAGTACTCACCACCACTAGACAAAGATTAACTCATGGCCAGGTTCATTCGGGGAATGAACAAACCTTTAGACACCCTAGTCAAGAATGCCAAGCTAGTTTCCATGGCTGAAGCTGTAAGGATGGCAAAAGACTTTGCCAAAGCCTTTATCCTTAAAGTCCCGCCAAAGCCAGCTCCCTCATCCTTCAAAAGAGATTCCAAACACCGGGAAGTTCTTCCAACCTTCCTCCTCCAAAGAGACACTGAGGTCCTAATCAGAATCAAGAGACAGGAAGTTTCAGGAATGAAGGAAGACCTTTTCCTTGAAGCTCTTTCTCAATAACTCCGGCTCTTTCAAGAATGTAGAGGGAAGAGCTTTGAAGTGAGAATAGGCATTTTGGTTGCCACAAGATTGGGCACCAGCTCAAAGATTGCCCATCTCCTTCTGTGGGCCAAGAAAGTCAGGGTCCTAGAGTTCAGAGACAAACTCTTTCATATGCCAAAATCAGGGCAATCCCAGAAGAGTGCTAGCTCAGCCAGTAGCCTCTATGCAAAGTAGTCTCCAAACTCCCTCCGAGAATTAGGGAAACCAAAGAGAGAGAGTCCCACCTTAGACTACCAACTAGAGTCATCACTATAGCTGAGGAGGTAGAGGAAGAAAAAGGATAGATCTATATCGCAATTGAGCATCAGGGATAGAATCGTCAATTCTGAGTCCTCCAAACTCCAACAGAGTACCACCGTTTAAGCAATTCAAGCTTTTTATTGATTCAAGCAATACTCATTCTTTTATTTTCCCAGGAAGTCTGCATAAGTTAGTCCTAAATAAAAAATCAAGGAAACGTATGCAAGTGGAATTGGCCAGTGGAAAGATTCTTTTCACACACCTTGAGACAGACCCTATTCAGTTTAGTCTAGATGAAAACATAATAGATTGCCAATTCAGAGTCCTACCCTTGGGAATCTATGATGGAATCCTTGGAATGGATTGAATCCATAAGAATCACACTAACATTCATTGTCACAATGGAACCATTTCTTTCCTTGACCTTCACAGGAATAAAGTTCAAGGAATTGGAATTTTCGGGTCCCTAGTGCTGTAATTAGTTAAGGCTTCTAAATTGTTGAAAGGGATCAGAAAGAGGCAAGCTCTTTATGTCATTAAGATGAATCCGGTAGACATAAAATGCAAGGCAAGAACCAGAGTGGTTAAGTGAGTATGCAAATGTATTCCCTGAACAGCTGACTGAGATGCCTCCGGAGATGCCTCCGCCGAGACTCGCGAAGTAGATCATGAGATCGAGTTAAACCCCGAGCTTAGCCACTAGCCCAACATGCATATACAATATGCCAGTCCCTGAAGCCCTAGAACTTAAGGAACTGAGAGGGGTTGAGAAGAAGAAAGTCATTGAGATAAATTGGAAAAAACCATAAAATTTGATTTTACCTCCAAGTTTAGCTTGATTCTCCCATCAAATTCATATCTTATCTTATCACATTCACATCTTATCACATCACATTTACATCTTATCGCATCATGTTTACATCTCCTCTTATCACATTCACATCTCATCTACTCACATTGCATCCATTAACATCCCGTCACTTTCATTTGGCTCTACATCACATCTTGTCACATCCACTTTTACTACTAACACCATATTGGGCAATTTGGGAATTTTCCACAAGTTTGGGACACGTGGTCAAAAGTTTGGATTAACCATAACTTGAACACCACTAATTCAAAATGAGCGCTTTATAGCTCTTTAGATTCTATTTTTCAAGCGCTTTCCAACGATAGGTCATATGATAGGGTTTTGAGAAACTTACAAACATGTTATCCATGTCCCCTTTTTTAAGTAATCAAAAATGGAAATTGGGAAATTCTCAAATTGACTAATATGGTGTTTACTGTTTTCTACTTTCGATATATCGATGGGACTTCTCTAAGTTTTTGCCAATTGATTGGCCTAGTTAAAGGTACTTTTTCTCCATGGATATTTTCATATACTTTCTCAAATTTCTCAAGTGAAATATATTCAATATTCTTCTTTTGAGTAAAAGATTCATGGGATTTACAAAAATCAATTGTACCCATATTTTTCAATAAAATTAATAATACTCATAATTCCACTTTTAATAAATACTCGTAATTTGAATTATGCCAAAAATTCCTCTTTTACCATTTAATTACTTGGATCTCAATTATCATGGGAATTCCTCTTTTTGCATAAAAATAAATTTACCAAAATTTACTCTTTTCTCATAATCAATTAATTATGCATAATTAGAAAAAAAATTAGTTCTCATGAATATGATGAAAATCATTCTTTTTGCATAGGATGTCCAATCCTAGAATATGGTAGGAAGTCCTCTTTTATCATTATGCATAAAAATAAGATATGGATTATTTTTTGAAACTTTTGCCATAGCTTCGCTGCTATTACTGATAATTCTCAAATTTTTTCTAAAGAATAAAAGCTTGTGATGAAAATATGCTAGTAGTTCCTCTTTTATGCATAAAATCAAACTATGAATTTAAATCATAATTTTAACCATAATCATAAATTAAATATGATTATCCCAATACATTAAGCTAATTCCATTATTTCTCTTTTTCCAAATTGATAGGATAATCTATTTCTCATTTAGAATCAATCAAAGTAGTTTTTAACTACTTATAAATAATCTAAAAGAAATAACCATTATTTTATTAACACAAAATCATAAAAATACCATTTTCTTAATCTCTAGCTTATCAAGCCTAGAGTTTAGCTTTGAATTAAGAGACTATCATTGAGAAGCATCCTTTTTCAAGGGATTTAGCCATAAAAAAGGCTATTCTTTTAGAGAGAGAGATTTACTTAAAGAAAGAATTATAATTTAAGCATAAAGGTTAATTTAATGTTAATTAAGTTAACCTTTATGCTTAATTAAGCATAAAGGTTTTTTAATTAAACATTAAAAAACCTAGGGAAAGTTTGATTTGAATTAAAACATTTATTTAGAAATCTTCTCAAGCTTGAGAGGGGTTGAGAAGAAGAAATTCATTGAGATAAATGGAAAAAAACCATAAAATTTGATTTTACCTCCAAGTTTAGCTTGATTCTCCCATTTCATATCTTATCATATCACATTCACATCTTATCACATCACATTTACATCTTATCGCATCATGTTTACATCTCCTCTTATTACATTCACATCTCATCTACTCACATTTCATCCATTAACATCCCGTCACATTCATTTGGCTGTACATCACATCTTGTCACATCCACTTTTACTAGTGTTTTCCACTTTCGATATATCGATGGGACTTCTCTAAGTTTCTGCCAATTGATTGGCCTAGTTAAAGGTACTTTTTCTCCATGGATATTTTCATATTCCTTCCTAAATTTTTCAAGTGAAATATATTCAATATTCTGCTTTTGAGTAAAAGATTCATGGGATTTAGAAAAATCAATTGTACCCATATTTCCCAATAAAATTAATAATGCTCAAAATTTCACTTTTGATAAATACTCATAATTTGAAATATGCCAAAAATTTCTCTTTTACCATTTAATTACTTGGATCTCAATTATCTCGTCAATTATCATGGGAATTCCTCTTTTTGCAAAAAAATAAATTTACCAAAATTTACTCTTTTCTCATAATCAATTAATTATGCATAATTAGAAAAAAACTTATTTCTCATGAATATGATGAAAATCATTCTTTTTGCATAGGATGTCCAATCCTAGAATATGGTAGGAACTCCTCTTTTATCATTATGCATAAAAATAAGATATGGATTATTTTTTGAAACTTTTGCCATAGCTTCCTAATACTGATAATTCTCAAATTTTTTCTAAAGAATAAAATGTAATGAAAATATGATAGTAGTTCCTCTTTTATGCATAAAATCAAACTATGAATTTAAATCATAATTTTAACCATAATCATAAATTAAATATGATTATCTCAATACATTAAGCTAATTCCATTATTTCTCTTTTTCCAAATTGATAGGATAATCTATTTCTCATTTAGAATCAATCAAAGTAGTTTTTAACTACTTATAAATAATCTAAAAGAAATAACCATTATTTTGTTAACACAAAATCATAAAAATATCATTTTTTTAATCTCTAGCTTATCAAGCCTAGAGTTTAGCTTTGAATTAAGAGACTATCATTGAGAAGCATCCTTTTTCAAGGGATTTAGCCATAAAGAAGGCTATTCTTTTAGAGAGAGAGATTTACTTAAAGAAAGAATTATAATTTAAGCATAAAGGTTAACTTAATGTTAATTAAACATTAAGAAACCTAGGGAAAGTTTGATTTGATTTAAAACAATTATTTAGAAATCTTCTCAAGCTTGAGAGGGGTTGAGAAGAAGAAAGTCATTGAGATAAATTGGAAAAAACCATAAAATTTGATTTTACCTCCAAGTTTAGCTTGATTCTCACATCACATTCATATCTTATCATATCACATTCACATCTTATCACATCACATTTACATCTTATCGCATCATGTTTACATCTCCTCTTATCACATTCACATCTCATCTACTCACATTGCATCCATTAACATCCCGTCACATTCATTCGGCTCTACATCACATCTTGTCACATCCACTTTTACTACTATTTTCTACTTTCGATATATCGATGGGACTTCTCTAAGTTTCTACCACAATTGATTGGCCTAGTTAAAGGTACTTTTTCTCCATGGATATTTTCATATTCTTTCTCAAATTTCTCAAGTGAAATATATTCAATATTCTTCTTTTGAGTAAAAGATTCATGGGATTTAGAAAAATCAATTGTACCCATATTTTCTAATAAAATTAATAATGCTCAAAATTCCACTTTTGATAAATACTCATAATTTGAATTATGCCAAAAATTTCTCTTTTACCATTTAATTACTTGGATCTCAATTATCATGGAAATTTCTCTTTTTGCATAAAAATAAATGTACCAAAATTTACTCTTTTCTCATAATCAATTAATTATGCATAATTAGAAAAAAAATTAGTTCTCATGAATATGATGAAAATCATTCTTTTTGCATAGGATGTCCAATCCTAGAATATGGTAGGAAGTCTTCTTTCAAATTATGCATAAAAATAAGATATGTATTATTTTTTGAAACTTTTGCCATAGCTTCGCTTCTATTACTGATAATTCTCAATTTTTTTCTAAACAATAAAATCTTATAATGAAAATATGATAGTAGTTCCTCTTTTATGCATAAAATCAAACTATGAATTTAAATCATAATTTTAACCATAATCATAAATTAATTATAATTATCCCAATACATTAAGCTAATTCCATTATTTCTCTTTTTCCAAATTGATAGGATAATCTATTTCTCATTTAGAATCAATCAAAGTAGTTTTTAACTACTTATAAATAATCTAAAAGAAATAACCATTATTTTGATAACACAAAATCATAAAAATACCATTTTCTTAATCTCTAGCTTATCAAGCCTAGAGTTTAGCTTTGAATTAAGAGACTATCATTGAGAAGCATCCTTTTTCAAGGGATTTAGCCATAAAGATGGCTATTCTTTTAGAGAGAGAGATTAACTTAAAGAAAGCATTATAATTTAAGCATAAAGGTTAACTTAATGTTAATTAAACATTAAGAAACCTAGGGAAAGTTTGATTTGAATTAAAAAAATTATTTAAAAATCTTCTCAAGCTTGAGAGGGGTTGAGAAGAAGAAAGTCATTGAGATAAATTGGAAAAAACCATAAAATTTGATTTTACCTCCAAGTTTAGCTTGATTCTCCCATCACATTCATATCTTATCATATCACATTCACATCTTATCACGTCACATTTAAATCTTATCGCATCATGTTTACATCTCCTCTTATCACATTCACATCTCATCTAGTCACATTGCATCCATTAACATCTCGTCACATTTATTTGGCTGTACATCACATCTTGTCACATCTACTTTTACTAGTGTTTTCTACTTTCGATATATCGATGGCACTTCTCTAAGTTTCTACCAGTTGATTAGCCTAGTTAAAGGTACTTTTTCTCCATGGATATTTTCATATTCTTTCTCAAATTTCTCAAGTGAAATATATTCAATATTCTTCCTTTGATGAGTAAAAGATTCATGGGATTTACAAAAATCAATTGTACCCATATTTCCCAATAAGATTAATAATGCTGAAAATTCTACTTTTGATAAATACTCATAATTTGAAATATGCCAAAAATTCCTCTTTTACCATTTAATTACTTGGATCTCAATTATCATGGGAACTCCTCTTTTTGCATAAAAATAAATTTACCAAAATTTACTCTTTTCTCATAATCAATTAATTATGCATAATTAGAAAAAAAGTTATTTCTCATGAATATGATGAAAATCATTCTTTTTACATAGGATGTCCAATCCTAGAATATGGTAGGAAGTCCTCTTTTATCATTATGCATAAAAATAAGATATGTATTATTTTTTGAAACTTTTGCCATAGCTTCGCTGATAATTCTCAGTTTTTTTTCTAAAGAATAAAAGCTTGTAATGAAAATATGATAGTAGTTCCTCTTTTATGCATAAAATCAAACTATGAATTTAAATCATAATCATAAATTAATTATGATTATCCTAATAGATTAAGCTAATTCCATTATTTCTCTTTTTTCAAATTGATAGGATAATCTATTTCTCATTTAGAATCAATCAAAGTAGTTTTTAACTACTTATAAATAATCTAAAAGAAATAACCATTATTTTGTTAACATAAAATCATAAAAATATTATTTTCTTAATCTCTAGCTTATCAAGCCTAGAGTTTAGCTTTGAATTAAGAGACTATCATTGAGAAGTATCCTTTTTCAAGGGATTTAGCCATAAAGATGGCTATTCTTTTAGAGAGAGAGATTAACTTAAAGCAAGCATTATAATTTAAGCATAAAGGTTAACTTAATGTTAATTAAACATTAAGAAACCTAGGAAAAGTTTGATTTGAATTAAAACACTTATTTAAAAATCTTCTCAAGCTTGAGAGGGGTTGAGAAGAAGAAAGTCATTGAGATAAATTGGAAAAAACCATAAAATTTGATTTTACCTCCAAGTTTAGCTTGATTCTCCCATCACATTCATATCTTATCATATCACATTCACATCTTATCACGTCACATTTAAATCTTATCGCATCATGTTTACATCTCCTCTTATCACATTCACATCTCATCTAGTCACATTGCATCCATTAACATCCCGTCAACATTCATTTGGCTGTACATCACATCTTGTCACATCCACTTTTACTAGTGTTTTCTACTTTCGATATATCGATGGGACTTCTCTAAGTTTCTGCTAATTGATTGGCCTAGTTAAAGGTACTTTTTCTCCATGGATATTTTCATATTCTTTCTCAAATTTCTCAAGTGAAATATATTCAATATTCTTCCTTTGATGAGTAAAAGATTCATGGGATTTACAAAAATCAATTGTACCCATATTTCCCAATAAGATTAATAATGCTCAAAATTCTACTTTTGATAAATACTCATAATTTGAAATATGCCAAAAATTTCTCTTTTACCATTTAATTACTTGGATCTCAATTATCATGGGAACTCCTCTTTTTGCATAAAAATAAATTTACCAAAATTTACTCTTTTCTCATAATCAATTAATTATGCATAAATAGAAAAAAATAATTTCTCATGAATATGATGAAAATCATTCTTTTTGCATAAGATGTCCAATCCTAGAATATGGTAGGAAGTCCTCTTTTATCATTATGCATAAAAATAAGATATGTATTATTTTTTGAAACTTTTGCCATAGCTTCGTTGATAATTCTCAGTTTTTTTCTAAAGAATAAAAGCTTGTAATGAAAATATGATAGTAGTTCCTCTTTTATGCATAAAATCAAACTATGAATTTAAATCATAATTATAAATTAATTATGATTTTCCTAAAAGATTAAGCTAATTCCATTATTTCTCTTTTTTCAAATTGATAGGATAATCTATTTCTCATTTAGAATCAATCAAAGTAGTTTTTAACTACTTATAAATAATCAAAAAGAAATAACCATTATTTTGTTAACACAAAATCATAAAAATACCATTTTCTTAATCTCTAGCTTATCAAGCCTAGAGTTTAGCTTTGAATTAAGAGACTATCATTGAGAAGTATCCTTTTTCAAGGGATTTAGTCATAAAGATGGCTATTCTTTAAGAGAGAGAGATTAACTTAAAGAAAGCATTATAATTTAAGCATAAAAGTTAACTTAATGTTAATTAAACATTAAGAAACCTAGAAAAAGTTTGATTTGAATTAAAACAATTATTTAAAAATCTTCTCAAGCTTGAGAGGGGTTGAGAAGAAGAAAGTCATTGAGATAAATTGGAAAAAACCATAAAATTTGATTTTACCTCCACGTTTAGCTTGATTCTCCCATCACATTCATATCTTATCATATCACATTCACATCTTATCACATCACATTATTTAAATCTTATCGCATCATGTTTACATCTCCTCTTATCACATTCACATCTCATCTAGTCACATTGCATCCATTAACATCCCGTCACATTCATTTGGCTCTACATCACATCTTGTCACATCCACTTTTACTATTGTTTTCTATTTTCGATATATCGATGGGACTTCTCTAAGTTTCTGCCAATTGATTGGCCTAGTTCAAGGTACTTTTTCTCCATGGATATTTTCATATTCTTTCTCAAATTTCTCAAGTGAAATATATATTCAATATTCTTTTTTTGATGAGTAAAAGATTCATGGGATTTACAAAAATCAATTGTACCCATATTTCCCAATAAAATTAATAATGCTCAAAATTTCACTTTTGATAAATACTCATAATTTGAAATATGCCAAAAATTCCTCTTTTACCATTTAATTACTTGGATCTCAATTATCATGGGAACTCCTCTTTTTGCATAAAAATAAATTTACCAAAATTTACTCTTTTCTCATAATCAATTAATTATGCATAATTAGAAAAAAAGTTATTTCTCATGAATATGATGAAAATCATTCTTTTTACATAGGATGTCCAATCCTAGAATATGGTAGGAAGTCCTCTTTTATCATTATGCATAAAAATAAGATATGTATTATTTTTTGAAACTTTTGCCATCACTACTACATGTTAGCCTAATACCGGCGCTTATACCGATGTCATTTAACGGGGTCTAAAAAAGCCCCGTCATCGGTATAAACACCGGTATAAGCGCCGGAACCAGAGCGTCAGTATAAGCGTCGAGTAGCAATACCGGCGCCTATATCGTTGTCTATACCGACGCTTGTCAGGCTTTTTTCTGAGAGGTCTTTTGGGTCCGTGTATATACGTGTGCATGGCTTGTGTGCAGAGGCTGGCTTTGAATGCGTCTCCAGGTGTACAGGGTGGACGGCATTTGATTTGGGTTTGTGCAAGCCTGTCTGGAACGAGGTCTTCTGAGGTGATATCAGCTCCTCAATAACTCGTATGTTCACGCGGCGCCTTGATATGTGTACGCGTCCCCAGGGATCGTGGGTTGCATTTGGAATGTGTATGCAGGCATGGGCATTAAAGACTGAGAGGGCCCTTGTTGCCTTGAGAAAGAGGTATTTGTTTTGGGTTTTGGAGGTTTTTTAATGATTGATAGGCTAATGTAGCCTTGGGCATTAGGTGGAAGGAATTGGTGGCTTTAAGGGAAAATAAAAAAAAGAGGATGAACGTGCCAACTGGTAACGTTGGCGTGGAACGCTGAAGGGCTGCCAGCGTATACCTTCCAGAAGACGGTCGAAACTGGCGAGTCGGCGTGTGCTGCAGAAAAGGAAGTCGCCGTGTTGAGATGGGTGGGGGTTCTTGGGCATGTGCAGCCACAAACGCAGTGCAGAGAGAGATATAAGAAAGCGTGTGGCCATCGTAGAAGCTGGGGGCCTCCCTAGCAAAAACAGCCGTAGTAGCTACTAGTGGAGACACGAGGTTGGCCATAAGAGGAGCTGGGTTTAGCTGGCTGGCGTAAAGACGTGTTAGCTGGTTGGAAACAGCTGGAAGGCGCAAGGAATAGAGAGGGCGCAGCCGGAAAACAGAGCAAAAGAGGCCGTCTTGGGCCACCGTGTAGTGGGTGAATCAGAGGGCTGGTGGTGGGCCTCCCTTGTGAAAAGCAACGAGAATTGGTGGGCGTAGCTGCACGCATGGAGAGTATGACGTGTGAGGCGACGGGCTGCTGAACGTGAGGGCGCGCGTAACGAAGAAGCAGAGGCGCAGCTGCAAGACGAAGCAAGGGTAGCTGTTGGCTGATGGACGCGGTGGCTGGCGACTTGCAGAAAGGGATGAAGTGGGCGCAGAAGCGTCAGAATAGAAGAAGCCGCGTGTAGAAGCCGCCTATGGACAGTGGTGAGGCGAGCACAAGTGGAGTGTGGAGTGCACAAGCCGACGTGTAGATGGCTGGCAACGATTGGAGAGCAGCGTAAGGTGGCTAGCGACGGCCACCAACTGAAGAGTGGATGCCGCCTGTGGGGCTGGTGTACTGAAGATACAGCAGCTGCTGTTATTAGGCGACAAGGGCTGAGTTACGGGCTATGCAGAGTGTGGCCGATGGGCGACTGGAGACTGTAGAGATGGCCGCCTTGGGGTACGAGAACTGGTGAGTGTGGAGGACACAGAGAGAGAGAGAGGTGGGCAGTGACTTCGAAGGCAGAGGGAGCCTGTGAAGTGGGATGCAGATAAGCTGCAAGTGATAGGTTGGCTGGTGTGGGCCGCCTAGGAGACAGGACAGTGGACAGAATGGGTGCCGAGTGAAGCAGAGAGAGAGGTTGGTGTTGCTGCTTGGTGGTGGGCTGGTAGCAAGGCAGATAAGCTGCTTGGGTTTGTGCAAGGCTGGCAGAGGATCGGCACAGAGAGACAGAGAGTGAGAGAGAGATAATGGTGTAGCTGCTCTGCTGACAACACATGCAGAAGTGATGGGTCGTAGAGGACTCGAGGGTTAGCTGGTGTGGGCGCCTTCTGGAGTGAGAGTGGCCGGGTTCATTCTGGTGTGGTTGGTACAGCAGGCAGGCGAGTTATGTGGTGATCAGGGATGTGGTGTATCCTTGGCTGACAGGCCTGAGTGTGTGTTTGTGAGTTGTGTGAGTAAAGCTTCTGTGTCGGGAGAAGCTTGTATGAAATGTTGTAACTGGGAATATATTGCTGGGTGTTTGCTTTGGTCTATGGTGCCCCTGTTTTTGCTGTCTATCTGGCGTGGGTTGGGTGGTGAATGTTGAGAGAGTGTTCCAGCCGGTGGCTGGTGGTGCCCCGTTCGTGGTAGTGTTTCCAAGTTTGGGAGGTGGAAGAGCTATAGAGGCAGGTTCTTTCTTCTTTTTTTCACCTCACATCCTTCTGGTGCCCCCACTGAGGAGTGGCTCTTTCTGGTGTGTTCCGCTGAGGAGAACTCAGGGATTGTTACAGGTTATCATGATGTGGTCTTATCCGGAGTTTCATGGCCTGAAAGGTGAAGATGTGGTTGACTTTTTGGAGCAGATGGAGCTGGCATGCATTAGCAATCATGTCACAGATGAAGAGCAAGTTCTGAGACTGATAAGGATTTTCTTGAAGGGAGATGCCCGAAGCTGGCTTAAGGGTTTTGAAGCACAGGATGCTGGTGTTTTGACCTTGGACAGGTTGAAAGAAGGCCTTTTGGAGCGTTTTTAGCAAGCGGAGGATCCTAGTGTGCTTTGGCAGGAGTTGAGCGTCTTGAAGCAGGTACATGGCAATCACTGGATGATTTTGTGCAGGTATTTACATGTTTGTGGAGTAAGTGGTGTATGACATTGAAGTAGGAAGTTCCTCCTATGTTTCTGAAGAAGAGCTTGTTTATTGATGGTTTGCTACCCCATTTGAGGGTCAGGGTTGAATTGAAGAATCCCAGGTCATTTGATGGTGCTGTTAGGGTTGCTAGGGAAAAGGAAGGCAAGGTTTTGAAGCAGATGGAGATGGGTATTTATCCGTATGAAGGGGTTGTGTCTACAAGAGATAAGCAGGTAAATTTGGTCGAGCTGGATAAGGGTTCTATGCAAGGTTTGATTAGACAGGAGCCTCAAAGGCCGATACAGGTGCAAAGGGGGATGTTTTATATGCCTTCTAATTTTTTTCCAAAGTTTGAAAAGCATGTGCAGGTAGATGAAGAGCAGGTGAAGGAGCAAAATGCAGATAAGGAGTTGCCAGTGGATTCTTCTTTGGATGGGGACGTGGTGGCTGTACATGACAAGAATCTGGATGACATGCATGTGCATGGAAGCAAAGAGGATGATGCCTTGGGATTGGCTGCTGATGAGAAGGAAGAGGAGCTGGATACAGGATGTTTTGAGGATGATTCTTTTTTAGATTCTACAAGGGAGGAGGATGGGGTAGAGACTTCTGATGAAGTGAAGACGGATGCGGATGTGGAGAGCGTGGAGGAAGATCCTATCATTATGGATTTTCTGGGACAGCTGGATGATGGTGATATGGTGCCTGCGATGGATGATGTGGATGTTGTTCCATTTGATGCATTAGGTGCTGGGGAGTCTGTGGACGATGATACCAGGGGGGTTGGCAGCACTCAAAAGGGTATGCATGAAGATTTGGCTGATGAAGAGCGTTGTGTGGTGAGCATTGTGCCTGAGGATGATATCTGGGAAATTGCTAGCCTGGATGAACAGGAGCCAGAGGTGGAGATGGATGCAGATATGATCGAGAGTGTGGCAAAGGCTTCTTTGCGGATTGCTGAAATGCTAAAGGCAAAGTCCATGGAAGATAAGGGTGCTGAACCGGTTGAGCTGTGTGGTTGTGATGAGATGCCTGAAGTACAGGAGCTGGAAGTGCTGGTGGATACTGCTCTTGGAGAGGATGTGGATTTTGGTGTGGAGAAGGGTCAAGATGCTGGAATCTGGCCTTCATTGGAATTGATGGATGGGATGCTAAATGGTGGAATGCCACAGGTTTTGAAGATGGGGAGGTTGGTTGTGGGTGAAGTGCATGGAAATGATTTTCTGATGCATATGGTGGATCTTTGGTATGCAGTGATACAGCCATGGTGTTTAACGGATGCTGGGGAATGGGATGGTGAGTTGCTGTTTCCTTTTGATCCTGGTGGATAGCTATGAGACTATGTTGAATGCTGCTGAGCATGAATGCTCTAGCAGATGGGGGGGGTGGCAAAGTATGTCAGGCTTTTTTCTGAGAGGTCTTTTGGGTCCGTGTATATACGTGTGCATGGCTCGTGTGCAGAGGCTGGCTTTGAATGCGTCTCCAGGTGTACAGGGTGGACGGCATTTGATTTGGGTTTGTGCAAGCCTTTCTGGAACGAGGTCTTCTGAGGTGATATCAGCTCCTCAATAACTCGTATGTTCGCGCGGCACCTTGATATGTGTACGCGTCCCCAAGGATCGTGGGTTGCATTTGGAATGTGTATGGAGGCATGGGCATTAAAGACTGAGAGGGCCCTTGTTGCCTTGAGAAAGAGGTATTTGTTTTGGGTTTTGGAGGTTTTTTAATGATTGATAGGCTAATGTAGCCTTGGGCATTAGGTGGAAGGAATTGGTAGCTTTAAGGGAAAATAAAAAAAAGAGGATGAACGTGCCAACTGGTAACGTTGGCGTGGAACGCTGAAGGGCTGCCAGCGTATACCTTCCAGAAGACGGTCAAAACTGGCGAGTCGGTGTGTGCTGCAGAAAAGGAAGTCGCCGTGTTGAGATGGGTGGGGGTTCTCGGGCATGTGCAGCCACAAACGCAGTGCAGAGAGAGATATAAGAAAGCGTGTGGCCATCGTAGAAGCTGGGGGCCTCCCTAGCGAAAACAGCCGTAGCTAGTGGAGACGCGAGGTTGGCCGTAAGAGGAGCTGGGTTTAGCAGGCTGGCGTAAAGACGTGTTAGCTGGTTGGCAACAGCTGGAAGGCGCAAGGAGTAGAAAGGGCGCAGCCGAAAAACAGAGCAAAAGAGGCCCTCTTGGGCCACCGTGTAGTGGGTGAATCAGAGGGCTGGTGGTGGGCCTCCCTTGTGAAAAGCAGCGAGAACTGGTGGGCGTAGCTGCACGCATGGAGAGTATGACGTATGAGGCGACGGGCTGCTGAACGTGAGGGTGCGCGTAATGAAGAAGCAGAGGCGCAGCTGCAAGACGAAGCAAGGGTAGCTGCTGGCTGATGGACGCGGTGGCTGGCGACTTGCAGAAAGGGATGAAGTGGGCGCAGAAGCGTCAGAATAGAAGAAGCCGCGTGTAGAAGCCGCCTATGGACACTGGTGAGGCGAGCACAAGTGGAGCGTGGAGCGCACAAGCCGACGTGTAGATGGCTGGCAACGATTGGGGAGCGACGTAAGGTGGCTAGCGACGGCGACCAACTGAAGAGTGGATGCCGCCTGTGGGGCTGGTGTACTGAAGATACAGCAGCTGCTGTTATTAGGCGACAAGGGCTGAGTTACGGGCTATGCAGAGTGTGGCCGGTGGGCGACTGGAGATTGTAGAGATGGTCGCCTTGGGGTACGAGAACTGGTGAGTGTGGAGGACACATGGAGAGAGAGAGGTGGGCAGTGACTTCGAAGGCAGAGGGAGCCTATGAAGTGGGATGCAGATAAGCTGCAAGTGATAGGTTGGCTGGTGTGGGCCGCCTAGGAGACAGGACAGTGGACAGAATGGGTGCCGAGTGAAGTAGAGAGAGAGGTTGGTGTTGCTGCTTGGTGGTGGGCCGGTAGCAAGGAAGATAAGCTGCTTGGGTTTGTGCGAGGCTGGCAGAGGATCAGCACAGAGAGACAGAGAGTGAGAGAGAGATAATGGTGTAGCTGCTGCTGCTGCTGACAACACATGCAGAAGTGATGGGTCGCAGAGGACTCGAGGGTTAGCTGGTGTGGGCGCCTTCTGGAGTGAGAGTGGCCGGGTTCATTCTGGTGTGGTTGGTACAGCAGGCAGGCGAGTTATGTGGTGATGAGGGATGTGGTGTATCCTCGGCTGACAGGCCTGAGTGTGTGTTTGTGAGTTATGTGAGTAAAGCTTCTGTGTCGGGAGAAGCTTGTATGAAATGTTGTAACTGGGAATATATTGCTAGGTGTTTGCTTTGGTCTATGGTGCCCCTGTTTTTGCTGTCTATCTGGCGTGGGTTGGGTGGTGAATGTTGAGAGAGTGTTCCAGCCGGTGGCTGGTGGTGCCCCGTTCGTGGTAGTGTTTCCAAGTTTGGGAGGTGGAAGAGCTATAGAGGCAGGTTCTTTCTTCTTTTTTTCACCTTACAACGCTCACCGGGGGGTTATACCGATGGCTAAACGAGCGTCTATCGGTGCATATACCGGGGTGTGTACCGTTGTTTATACCGACGCAAATACCGAGACATATACCAATTAATATACCGACGCCAGTATCGGGGAATATACCGACGCTGTACCAGAAATTTTTTTTGGGCAAAATAGTGTTGCCTGGCTGCCTGCAATGAACAGGATCAACAATAGCAAACAGACAGCACCATTCTGTCTAAAATAGAGCACATTTTTCTGATCGACAAACAAGAAATTAAATTAAACATTAATACTCAAGAATGTTTTGATCATATTTCATTAGTTTGAAGGTCATCTTACATCATGGTAATGCCTCCCAATTGACGGTCTCTCCTTCTTTTTCAAGCATCTCAAACAAGGCCACAAGGCCATGTTTGTGAGCGTACTTCTTCTCTCGCCTACTTGGTGGGCGATTCATGGCCAACTCCTGCACAAACGATTAACAATTATAACTTTTAGAAATCAACATTTAGCCCACATACATACATTTACATAAATAAAATTGCTACAAATACTTACGCATTCATGGCGCATGGTTTCGTAACCACCACTCCCAAGATGAGAAAACCCTACTGTTTGGAGTCTTGCCCTTGCCGCCTCTCTTTGTTGTTGAAAACTCTCTGGTGTCTCGGTGAGCTCCTGAGCAATGGCTGCCCACCACTCCCTGTCATCTAGCCAAACAGGTTTCTCTTTCCCCTCTCTAAATGCGTCCCTCGCCTCTGACCTACGATGCCCCATCAAAATGCGAGCTGTATACTGTATCCACTCATTAGAGACAACATTCATAGGGTCAGATGGCTGAAACTCTTGCTTTATCTTTGTATTTATATAATTTTTCTTCCCCTTATCTTGCTGATCCCATTTAGTCATGACAGAGTCGTGAAACTGTATAGTGCACAATTGTCGAATGTGTGTCTTCATTGTCTTCCATGCACTATCCATTATTGGTGTCCCATCCCTAATTGTGTAAATCTTGCTGTTGTCATGGTCATGTGCACCCCAGGGAGTGGAAGGTGACCCTATGGGTGTGCTATCAACAGATGAGAGCGAAGGATGACGCTCACGTGGTGGTGGTGTCACAGCATCTGTGGCACTACCACCACAACAACCTCCCCCTGAAGACCTACTACGTGAGCGCCGTCTATGTGAAGAGGTGGTAGATCGAGCTGTAAGAGGAGTGGAAGGCTGTGTGGTATGAGGTGTGGGAGCTGCTGTCGTACCCACGGGTGTGGGAATTTGCGTCGGGAAGCCAGATGGTGAGGCAGATGTCCCTGCTCCAGAACCCCAATAACTCTGAGCCATGGCTCTCTACTCTGGAGTCATGGACGAAAGAAAACCATATAACTGCTGGGGACTCATGCCCTGCGGTGTAGGATTAAATGAGAAATCTGGACTGTAGTCGTACGGCGGTGAGTCACCCATGGCCTGTTGGACAAAAAACCATATGACAAACTTGTGCGAAATGAAAATTACACGGTAAACAATGAAAGAACCATATGACAAACATTAACAATGATAAACAACATTGGTAAAACTATATCAACTTGCTCCTACAGTAGTGATTATGATGGTAAACATTAACAATGGTAAACAATGAAAGGACCTTCAATGTCATAAAACCATTACAAATATGTCATAACTATTTGCATAATCATTAAGATACATCATTTTAAAAATAATTATCTATTCTATCATCCTCATTAAGATCAGTAGCCCTCTATCAATTAAGATCTATTCATTTAGAATAGATAATTGATTGCATAACTTATACATTAGCTTATCTCCTCTCCATACAAAATTAAAGTCGAATTTGAACAAGGATGGAGAGAGAAGCTATCTCTATTCATAAATAGCTATTTATAAAGGCCTTATGCAAAAATCTAAATGCATAGATTCTGTAAATAGAGCCTACACATTGAGCTCTATACGTAAGTCTTATGCAAGCTTTATGAATAAGGTTTATGCAATCGTATGCATAGTAAGGCTTGTAAGCCATAAGTATAAGCTTGCATAATAAGGCTGCAAGACTTATGCATAAGCTTTATGTATAAGCTCTATGCATAAGCCAACTGCATAAGCCTTATGCATAAGCCTTATGCATAAGCTCTATGCATAAGCCATATGCATAAGTCTTATGCATACGCTCTATGCATAAGCCATATGCATAAGTCTTATGCATAGGCTCTATGCATACGCTCTATGCATAAGCCATATGCATAAGTCTTATGCATACGCTCTATGCATAAGTCTTATGCATAAGCTCTATGCAAGACTTATGCATAAGCTCTATGCTATAAGCCTTATGCACTATGCTAACCCTTAATCCCATCACCCAATGGTGTAATAAACATGATCTTGTTTTACATGGATAAGAGATCTTACCTTGATAACATATATAAACTCTATGAATAAAGAGAATACCTTATGCATAGAAAAACAGAGTATAAGACTTATATGTTATATGTATAAGAGAGTATAAACATTCAAAAAGCTTATGCTTTCCATCCATGCAAGGCACTCTACATTAAAAAAAGGTTTATGCAAAAAAACATAACGCATGTGAAGCCTTAGCATAAAGCTCATCCATAAGATTTATACATAAAACATTATGTATTAAGCTTTATGCATAGATCTTAATTCATGCATTCAGCTAGATTCATATAGCTCTATGCAAATTGAGTCAAACTGAACTTGGAAAATTCTAGAACCCAGTTGGACTTCGTTAGTGGCCTACCTCAACTATAAATAGACCCTCAGTCATTTGGAAAAAATATTGGTGCTATACCATGCCAGTATTATATTAAAATAATAACTCTAGGCTTGATAAGCTAGAGATTAAGAAAATGGTATTTTTATGATTTTGTGTTAACAAAATAATGGTTATTTCTTTTAGATTATTTATAAGAAGTTAAAAACTACTTTGATTGATTCTAAATGAGAAATAGATTATCCTATCAATTTGAAAAAAGAGAAATAATGGAATTAGCTTAATCTATTAGGATAATCATAATTAATTTATGATTATGATTTAAATTCATAGTTTGATTTTATGGAACTACTATCATATTTTCATTACAAGCTTTTATTCTTTAGAAAAAAACTGAGAATTATCAGCGAAGCTATGGCAAAAGTTTCAAAAAATAATACATATCTTATTTTTATGCATAATGATAAAAGAGGACTTCCTACCATATTCTAGGATTGGACATCCTATGCAAAAAGAATGATTTTCATCATATTCATGAGAAATAATTTTTTTTTATTTATGCATAATTAATTGATTATGAGAAAAGAGTAAATTTTGGTAAATTTATTTTTATGCAAAAAGAGGAGTTCCCATGATAATTGAGATCCAAGTAATTAAATGGTAAAAGAGAAATTTTTGGCATATTTCAAATTATGAGTATTTATCAAAAGTAGAATTTTGAGCATTATTAATCTTATTGGGAAATATGGGTACAATTGATTTTTGTAAATCCCATGAATCTTTTACTCATCAAAAGAAGAATATTGAATATATTTCACTTGAGAAATTTGAGAAAGAATATGAAAATATCCATGGAGAAAAAGTACCTTTAACTAGGCCAATCAATTGGCAGAAACTTAGAGAAGTCCCATCGATATATCGAAAGTAGAAAACACTAGTAAAAGTGGATGTGACAAGATGTGATGTACAGCCAAATGAATGTGACGGGATGTTAATGGATGCAATGTGACTAGATGAGATGTGAATGTGATAAGAGGAGATGTAAACATGATGCGATAAGATTTAAATGTGACGTGATAAGATGTGATTGTGATATGATAAGATATGAATGTGATGGGAGAATCAAGCTAAACTTGGTCAACCCACACAGAATCCTAGGATAAAGATCCCTTCTACAAGAAGAACATACAAAACTCATTTTTAGAGAACAATTCATTCAGAACATACAGAACATTCATATCCTTAACACACTAATGGTCCATCCTTGTGGCTAGTTCTCATCATCTTCCCAAAAATCTCTATTTTTCTGACCTGTTTGGAGGTGTCCTTTGTGCCTGTGCCCTCGCTTTGGCTACTTTGTGTCTCATCTATGCCTTCCCTTTCTTCTCAAGACCCTTCTCCGTCTGCATGGCCTCCTCCAAATCATGCCCTTCATTCTCCTCCATGAGTCGTCCCATGGCCGTTATCATCCTCATAAAGGCTGACATCATCTCCTTCCACTCATTTCTCTAGAGGTCCCATTCCATGGACTGCAACATAGGTAGTCTTGGCATGATTGGCCTCTTCTTCATCTCCTTCTAAAATGACATTTCCAGGGTCTTCAAAAAGACCCCTCCAAGCTGGAGCTGAGGTTGTGGGTCTCTCCTCACTTATGGCTCCACGATTTTCGACATGCACAATAGATTTACGCTTTTTACGTCGTCCTGAAAGAAGCTGAGATTCTCCCTCCATTTCACACACACTTAAAGACTGGGAGCAGAGATGACGGAGTGGATATCTAGAGGATTTGTTGTCGATATTGCTTCTAGATGCAAGGCTCATTTTTGACAAACAACATACTTCCACAATGGTTTCAGGTTCAAGATAATAACGTTGTGCATTCATTCATAAATGGATAAAATAAACACAATAGAATATTCCCTCACTGACACTCGAGGCCAGCAGTCACCACCAACTACCAATTTTTTAGGAAAAAGAACATCCCTTAATGCACAAATTTGATATCGGCCACCTCCCAAAATGAATGAAGTCGGATGGCCACCAAGTGTGGCACCTACCGAATTTAATCCTATATTGAACAACGGATCATCTACATATGTTCCATCATTTTTCAAAACAACAAATCTCACAAAGTGCAATGGGATTTCAATGAGATACATTGTGTGCATCTAAATGGAAGCATTGAACTCAAAAATTTTCTTCTTTGTTGTGCATGCTAGAAGTTCATTTTTTAATTCCTATTTTCGGTGGGTTTTTGACCTATCCAAATCTCTTGATTTTCTGGTGGGTTTTTTCTGCTAGATTTTATGGCCAAGGAAAAGCTTATATTGCCAACCAATAGGCCAATCCAGATCACCTCATAGGCCGACTATCAAGAGGCTGGATAGAAATCCCAAAAATCCCACGCCTCACATACACCCCCCTTTTGAAGAGCTTGAAGTCCCTTTCAAGCCATTATTCTGGATGTACATCATCCTCAACGGGCACTATGTTGTAAAACTGCAGAACCAATGGACGTGCCATTTGAATCATTTTTCCTTGTGGCACCCATGTGCAATCTGTCATGGGGCGATGTTTCCATTTCACATAGAATTCTGGCATTCCTCGCCAGAACTGTGATTTCAATATCAGTTCTGGTTCAAAAGGCGTAATGGTGGGTGTTGCACCATCTGCAAGCATCGATACATGGCGACCAAACCTAGTATCGACGGGGACAAACCTCTTGAGTAGGCTTATATGAAATGCATTATGTATGTGTACTGTTGCGGGCACATCTATTTTGTAGGTGACTCCATTATAAGATTTGAGCACTTTGTATGGGCCATAGAAGCGATGGTTGAATTTCGATGTGAGGTTGGCAGGTAGTGCAATGTTTTGGGCACTAACCAGGACCAAGTCTCGGGCCTCATGAAATTCGTCATCACGTCTCTTCTTGTTGGCATGTTTGACATGTCTGACTTTGCTTTGTTCTAGATTCTGCTGTGCAACCCGCATTCTCTTCTGCCATTTCTGTAAAAATTCCTCTGCATCTGCATCTTCGGCATGCACATCTCTTGTGGGTGGCAATGGCGAGAGGTGTATTGACCTCTTTATCGGTGGCCAGCTCAAACGGAGTGTACCCGGGTAGCACTGTGCACGGAGTTGTTAAAATGGAATTCTAAAATTTCTAGGTAGTTCGCCCAATCCTTCTGATCGGCATGAACATAATTGCGAATGTAGTCTTCTATGCCTTGATTGATTTGCTCCGTTTAACCATTTGTTTGTGGGTGATATGCTAAAGACATGCGCAATTGTGTGTCTATTAACTTGAACAGTTCTCTCCACATGTTGCTCATGAATCTGCTGTCCTAGTCTGACACAATAGCCGTTCGCAGTCCATGGTATTTGAACACTTGACTAAAATATCCTCTACCACAAATATGGTGTTGTATCCATGGGACTCCAGGAGATCCACAATAAAGTCCATACTGACAATGTACCACGGCCTTGACGGGATGGGCATGGTTTGCAATAAACCAGTCGGTTTGACTCGCTGTGCCTTCACGAGTTGATAAGTTGGGCATGTACGAACATATTTGATGATATCCTCAGTCATGCGTGGCTAGAAGAAATGACGTCGAAGTTGCTTCAGCGAGCACTTCTGCCCACCATGCCCGACCAGCTTACCGTCGTGGGTTTCCCAAAGTAGCATGGCTTTGAGGTCCGGGTCATTGGACACATACACCTTTTGGTGGATGTAGAATATTCCATCTTTGAATTCAAATAAACCCACGGTTGAAGTACCACTGTGCAACTCTGTGGCCATGCGAATGACTGCTGCATCTAACTTCTGAGCATCTCTGATCTTGTCAAACAGCGCCCCATTTGCAACACTCACTGCATTCAACTGTGCAGCTTACGGCTTAGAGCATCTGGCATCAAGTTATGTTTCCCCGTCTTGTGAATAATATCTATGTCAAATTTTGCAATGAAATCCTGCTGTTTTGGTGACAACTTGGGTTGCGTCTGAAAGTACTTGAGAGATATGTTATCTGTAATAACTTTTGTGTGCTTGTCTTGCACATAATGATGCCACTTCCTACGGCAATGAACCACTGCTTGCATTTCCTTTTCATGTGTGGTCTATCGGCATTTTACATCGCTGAACTTGCGAGACTCATATGTGATAGGGTGCCCATCTTGTAATAAAACTCCTCCAAGGGCCCCATTTGATGCGTCCGTGTGGATCTCAAACTCCTTGTGAACTCTGGGAGCTTAAGCATCGGGGTACTGCACATTGCGACTTTCATCTTTTTGAAAGCGCTCTTTTCTATATCTGTCCACTTAAAAGGCTTGATGCCTTTAGTTATATCAATGAGTGGGGTGGCGATTTTGCTAAAATCTTTGATAAACTTTCGACAGAATTGTGTGAAACCTACGAACTTGCAAACTTCACGCACAGTTCTGGGTGCATTCCATTTCACCACTGCCTCGATCTTCTTGGGGTCTACTTGTACCCTTTTTTGATTGACGACAAAGCCTAGAAACTCCACTTCAGTGACTTCAAATTCACATTTCTCTGGCTTGGCATACAGTTTGTGATGCCGTAACATTTGGAAGACCTTTCTTAAGTGTTCTTTATGCTCACTCAAAGTCTTCGATATATATGAGCAGATCATCTATATATATGATCAAAAACTCATCTAGATAATCTTTAAAGATATCATTTATCATCGTGCAAAAGATGGCCGGGGTGTTGGTTAGCCCAAACGGCAACACCAACCATTTGTAGCTTCCATACCTTGTGCGAAACGCCGTTTTCTCAACGTCGTCTTCGGCGATTCGTATCTTATAATACCCAGATCGTAAGTCGATCCGACTGAAGTACTTCGCTCCCGCCAGTTGGTCTAGGAGTTCCTCCATTAGTGGTATGGGGTAGCGAGATGGTGATTTTATTGAGGTCTCTGTAATCGGTGCATAACGTAGCTGACCCGTCCTTCTTTGTGACAAACAGCACATGTGCACCATACGGCGACTTGCTGGAGCGGACCATTCCATTTTCAGCCAGTTCGTTCATCAACTGTACCTTGAGCTCCTTGAGCTTTGTAGCATCCATCCTATATGGAGCTTTAGCTGGAGGACGATGCCCTAGCAAGAGTTCGATTTTGTGATCCACTTATCCTTTTGGCGGTAACCCAGTTGGCAATTTTTTGGGCAAGACATCTTGGAACTCATGTAACACTTCGTGTATTTCTGCTTCACCAATTTTGCACTTCGTCTGATGTGCATTCTTGACCTTCATTATGCATAAATGTATTTGGCAGCCCTCCTTAGCTGCCCTCTCTGCCTGCTTGGCACTGCACCATTCCGCCATATTTTCATGGCAATCTGTTACTGTTCGAGCCTTACTCGACCCTACTGCATACATTGGGGTGTCTTGGATTTTGCTTCCAATGTCCTTGTTGACTGTTTTATCCCCTGAGTGAGGACGGATGCATGGCACACTGACTCCTGTACCCTACATATCCAGTATCATGTTATTTACACCTTTTCCTATAAAGACGATGAGATATTTGTTGACCTAAGTGAGCCTGACAATCACTTTGAAAGTATCCATGGGCACAACTATGAAATCCAATCGCGCTTTCCATGCGCGTGCCTGCACCTGCACATTGTATGCCATCTTTACATTGTCATCCTGTCCTTGCGGCGCAAGCGACACTGAGAGTTTACTAGAGTCGCACACCTTCACTCCCAGCTTCTTAGCGCATTTTGGGGTGATGAAATTATGGGTGGCTCCCATATCCAACATGATGTTTTGCTTTAGGCCATTCACATGAGCCTCGAAATACACATTTTGCACTGTCGATAACTGTGCTTGCACGGCACCTACCCTTGGTCGGCTATTGCCTCGTCATTTTGCACTGTCGATAACTGTGCCATGCATTTCCGTATTGCTTGCACGGCACCTACCCTTGGTCGGCTATTGCCTCGTCAAGACGAGGTTTTTGTGTCCTCAATCTCGGTGATCCTCAGTCGATCCATCTGTTCATAATTATCTTCTTGCCCTTGGGCCTGAACGGTGGTAACTCGGCTTTGTGCAGGTCAACGCGAGGGCATTCACTGTCATAATGATTGCCCGCACAACTTCTGCATAGGCATATCGGGGGAGGAAGAGGACGCCTTCTTGCAATATTGAAAAATCCCCCTGTATTGCTTGATTGGGGTGTTGCTCCCATAGGTTCGGGGTATGCAAGATCCACTCAACCTTGCCCTGCTTGTACTTGTCCCAGAATTTTCTTCTCAGGTTTCATTGGAGGAGTTATCATTCTTGTTTTGAGGTTTGGCACCATTCCATCCCCCTGTTCCTGTTGCATTGTTTTTACTTTGCCACTTTCTACTCTTAGTGTCGGCCATTGTGAGTGCCGCCTCATAATTTTCAGGCTCCTGCTTCTCGATCTCTCTGCGGGTCCAGTCACACAATCCGAGCAGGAACCCGTGTAATCTATCTATAGAATGCATATCCATAATTTGCAGCATAAGTTGCTTATATTTGTTGATATAATCTCGCAGTTTTCCATTTGCGTGTTTGAGGTTATGCCATTCATCACATACCCTGAAGACTTCATTCCGTGGTACAAAATACTCGGCCATGTCC
Organism: Cibotium barometz; assembly: GCF_041138505.1. Classification (NCBI taxonomy): domain Eukaryota; kingdom Viridiplantae; phylum Streptophyta; class Polypodiopsida; order Cyatheales; family Cibotiaceae; genus Cibotium; species Cibotium barometz. Next base: position 27,181,472 of record NC_141090.1, read on the forward strand.
TTGGTAAAATCATCCCACCTTGTCCATGGCCTTTTAGCCTCACCTGCCAGAAACCATGTGTATGCATCCACTGATAGCAGTCGCGACGCCACACGGATCCAGTGTTCATGAGACACTTTGTTCATGGTGAGATAATCCTCTGTCTCACGGATCCACCTTGTCACCACCACAAACGAATCTCTTTGCCTAGTATACTTCTCTGGGGATAACGGTTTGTACTTCCCGTATCCCTCATGTGATGACTCTGATTCTTGTCATTCCATCTTCTGTGTTGACGTTGGGAGGGGACCTCGACCTCATCTGTCTTGGCAACGAAGGTCGACTGCCATCCTTCTTGTGTAGTTGCTCGACTAAGGAGGCCAATATGCCTTCTAGCCGGTTCAGTTTGTCATCTTGGTGATCTTGCCAAGTCGCCTTGGATCCCTTGGGTCATCCATTTGGTGTTGTCGAGTATCTATTGCTCTTGACTCGAGACTTCTGTTGTGCCTTTCACGCCGAATCCAAGCTGTTACTTCGGCGCGTCAAGCTCTGCCTCTCTTTCTTGCCTTGCTTCCTCCTCAATTCTCGTGGCTTCCTCCGCGTCCAGGTAGCCACCTTCCGTGGTCTTGATCAAACTCACCGCGACGCGGCGTTTCCTGCTCTAATACCAAGTGTCACCGAGTGGTGATCTCGGGTCGCGTGCTGGGCGTGAGTTCTCGCTCGGGACTAGAAAATCCAGTACAAAAGTGAAAACAGAGAGTACTTGCTAAATGGTGCACACCAAGACCTATAGTTCGTCTCAAAGAGGACGACAAGCCGGTCATTTTAAGTACTAGAACTTTGAAATCAGACTCTGTATGAAGGAGTTATGACCAAAAACGGACGAACGGCAATGGAAAATGGTGTCACCCAAATGCGGGCTTCCAACCCAAAACTTGTATTGATAAAATGCCAACATGCGAGGAGATTACAATGGGATCACAAGAGTGATGAGAGAAAATGACTTGCGGGTATCCAAGGCGCGGGATCCCGTGCCCACAAGCCGTCTTGTATCTAAACGAAGGTAGGAAAGGTCGGGCTATAGGCCACATTACTCCACCTCAAGGTACTCCCATATAGATGCAAAGAATTCGGGGTGTCCAAGCATACCTCGAGAGCACCATGTGAGGCCGGATAGAAATCCCAAAAATCCCACGCCTCACAGAAACCCATGCTTAAAGTAATAGCTCCATTTTTTCGACAGAAGATCACATGTTTTGACGACATGAAATGTAAGGATGCTACATGAGATAAGGTAACTATACAATAGCAAATACCATATATAATATTACACCATTAGATTGGGTTAATCAATAAACCAGTCTAGATTGTGGAAATCGAAGGGTGAGGCTACAGCCATGCTGGTGTTGCCATGGCTGCAGCAGGAGACGCGCAAGAAGGGAGATGGAGAGAATCGCGTTGCAGATGAATCGTTGTTAATTGATTGATCGATTGGTTACATTTATATAGAAGTAGAATCACCCATTCATTTGCATCACTTCGTGATGGGCGTTCACACTCGTATAGGGACACGAGCATTAATTCCAACACTCCCCCTTAATGCGAATGTCCGCATGAGGGTAAGTGAGAGCATGCTATGTGTCTATAGTGATGTATGTATTGTGAATGCATGAGACATGATATATTTTGTTTACATCATGAGTGAACAATTGAATGTGGTGAACAAGGTTAAAAAAAGTATATGAGTGTTGATGTCGATGTTGATCTCCTTGACAACCACAAGACACATGTTCCAATATGATGTTGAGACATTGTGCTTGGTAGTAACTGCAACATGTGTGTTCCACTATGATGTTGAAACACAAGTTCTTCCACTCTCAGACTTGCCATCCGTATTCTCCCCCTTAAGTCGAGTAGTGGAATTCCAAGTATTGCATTGGGTACATGTCAAAAGAGAAATTAATATATGAGTGTGAGTTGAATTATCAAAATATATATGTGATATGATGTTATTTACAAGTGTGTATGTACAATTAAGTTTAATTTGTCATCACTCAGAGGCTGATTCGTTTTCAGCTTGTCGAAGACCAATGTTTAATTTTGGCCGCATGGATGCTGTAGACACTCCAATGGGCTCAATTGCCTCTTTGGGCATAGTTGTTTCCCTCTTGGGGATTCACAATTCTTTGTTTGGGTTGTTGTTTCATGCCACTTTGGGCGTTTAGGGTGGACGATTATATCACCCATAATTTTGTTTTAATATCATACCTCGTGGGTGTGGCCAACACTCCAACGGGTTGATGCCTCTTTGGGCTAACTTTTTCTTTGTTTGTTTGTTTTTTATGTTTATTATTATTATTATTATTATTATTTTTTGTCTCATTTTTTGCCCAGGTCTTATATTAGTGTCCATTGTAGGACGGACCTCTTTGGGTCTTTTTACGGGTCACTGTCCATTGGTAGGTCTTTGCCTTTTTGTGGGTCTTTTTCCTTTTGGTAGGTCTTTGCCTTTTTGTGGGTCTATGCCCATTTGTGTTGTTTAATTATTTGTTTGTTTCTTTTAATCATTATTATTGTTATTATTTGAAAAGTTTTTTATCATTTTTGTATAAAATGTTATGTGTGCACGCAAATAGCCTGAAAGAGTAGGCATGTTTGCGCTCACGAATAGCCTGAATGTTTAGGCATGTTCGTGATGTGAGTAAATTATTAAATATAAAATTAATTTTTAATTGATTATAAAGAAAATATAATTATTATTATTTTTGTAACTTTATGTATTTGTTGATTTGTTATTAGTATATATATTGTGATTATGCTAATGGGAAAAAACACAAATAGCCTTAGAAAGTAGGCAGGTTTGTGTTCACGAATACCCTTAATATTTATGTAGGTTCGTGTATTTTTAAAAAAAATATATAATTATTGTTGGTAAAAGTGTGTGATAAAAAGGATTTAGAATATTTGATGATGGTTTTTTTTTAATTATAATTGAGATTTATTACTATGCTACCTAGTTGAAGATGCTAGAGTCTTGAATGGTACGCTACCTGGTACGCATCTCGTCTGCTGACGTGGGTGCATTTATCAAAAGGTCGAGGCTTCAAGGTGGAGGACGCGAAAGCCTGGAAAGTGGAGAGCCGTGTAGAGAGCCTTGTAGATTATAGTGGGTTGCAAGGTGGAGGTTGGTGAGAGAACAAGGCTGGTTGATGCTTCTCGTAAATGTCTGGTTGGCACAGAAGCGTAGAAGGATGGCTGGCGGTGTAGAAGCGTAGAAGGATGGGTTGGCGGATCAAATAGGGACAGGCATAGGGCAAGCCAGAGAAAAAATGGTTGGCAAGCCAACATAGGCGCACTAGGAGGAGGCGATGGCAGTTGGTGGCGATGCTGAAGGCGGAAGCATGCAAGGCAGGCACCACAAGCACTCCAGGAAAGAGGCGATGATACCATGTGGAAATCGAAGGGTGAGGCTACAGCCATGCTGGTGTTGCCATGGCTGCAGCAGGAGACGCGCAAGAAGGGAGATGGAGAGAATCGCGTTGCAGATGAATCGTTGTTAATTGATTGATCGATTGGTTACATTTATATAGAAGTAGAAGCACCCATTCATTTGCATCACTTCGTGATGGGCGTTCACACTCGTATAGGGACACGAGCATTAATTCCAACATAGATATCATTAGCTCGATTACTAAACCAATCTAGATATCATGATCTGGGTCTCCTGCTCAATTCCTTGGCAATTAGCTCCTCTAGCTTCTCCTGCAGATCCACGCATCCAACCTCGGGGATGTTTTCAACCTGCTTGACAATCGAAAGGTATGTGAACAGCTTTCACCGATGTGATAATCGTGGAAATTATTAGAATAACTTATGAATTAAGAAATTAACCTGCGGATTAAGCTAGTTTCATACATTAGCACATTCAAACGTGACATTAGTCCATGCAATTAAAGTTAAGAAGTCACGTATGGATAAGCTATTTGCATGCATCAACACAGTTAAGTGAGGCACTAATCCATGCATTTAAGCAACGAGCTAGACGTTGATTGCATTCATTAGCACATGATTCCAGTGAAAAACTAAAGCACACGTGAAGTAAACAATTAATCGACGGGTTGGGTTAGCAATCAATCCATGGATTAGCTACATGCATAGGATATCAGCACACTTGAGTGAGGTTATACGAAACCATGGATTAAGGTAACTGAGTACAATGGCATAATTAAGGGAGGGTTAATGACTAATTACCTTGCCACGGATGCAATGGAAATTGTTATCGCCACTGGTGGCGGCCAATGTGGCATTGACAACTTCAATGCTGTGTCGTTGGAGCAAAAGCAAGACCTTAGACCAAACACCTTTCTGCTTAGGAGCATAATTAAGACTGACAAAGACGTCAACTCCAGAAATGCGAACAGTAACCTCCGCATGGCAATCCAATAATTGGATTTTATCAATACTACTGTAGGGCTTTCTCTTCGCCCTTCGATCGGATAAACTCATGAAGCCCCTCTGCATGTGTTCAGCTTGCAGGCTCGTGTAATAATAATCCTCTTCCGACAAGCCCAATATCAAGGCTCGTGTATTAATTGCAGCAAGGCATGCAATTAATACCTTTCATCAATAAGCACACACTTTGATTACATCATATATTTCTCATCCCATTGGCACTCTGAACAATCATTAATATTCACACCACAGTCCCTCATTCTCAACCTTAACACATCCATAAATCACCATGTTAGATGATTAGGCTCAAACATGAATACTGCCCCTCATCTTCATTAAGCTCAGAAAACAGCATGTCGTCGGTCATGATTAAGCTCAAACAGTTATACTTCCCCTCATCCTTAATCTCAGTCAGTATATGATCATTCATGATCTGCAAGCTCAATCTCTCGACATATAATTAATTATTTACGATTAAGCTCATTAAGCATTTTGAATTCCGTCCTGACACTTCCAGCCTCAACAATCATGATCATCATATGCCGATTTATGATAATTACTCTTGATGAAGCTCAAACACGAATAACAGTCCCTCATTATTAACAAAATCCTATTGTAGATTCGGTATCAAATCATTACTAAGGATATGATTACATCAAACCGCGAATATGAACACACACCCAGGCGAGAGTATGACATTATAATATCAAAGTGTACGACCCATGTTCATTGCCAACGAGAAGGTTGACTGTACTATAGTAAGATTAATTAGAGTATATTAACTTACTTTTTTCATGTGATTAGCCTACAGGAAGCTTATTAAAGTAGATTAACACACGGCTAAAATAAATTTTAGAACACTTAGAGAGCTGATATAAATTAAGCTGGGTTAACTTACTGACATCTGCTGATTATTATAAGGCCAAGAGAAGCTGATTAAACCAGATTAACTTACTGCTATAATAAGTTCAAGTACATTATAACTTAATTGGCTCGTTTAACTTACTTTAAGATTGAGTCTAGGCACCAAAGACTGCAATATAGTGAAGTTATCTGACATACTCTTCCTTCTGAGCCTCTCAGATTGAATGTGGGCTTCTCGCTGGGACAGGCCTTCTCTGTTGGCAGGTTTTCTACCCACATCAAGAATATCAGCCCTCAAAGCAGTGTTAATGTCTAATCCGAACTTAGAGCTTTGAGAGATCTTGGGCCTTTTCGCAGGGCTACAGCTTTGCGTGCAGGGAAATGGAAAACATAGACGAAAGGAATTAGAAGCTGTAGGTAATTCAGGCTTAACATCTTCACTGATCTCATTATTATCATCGTCGTCCACCACCACCTGCAAAAGATTGCGTTTCTCACTGATAATCTGGCTATGGGCATGGGCATGGCCATTGCCGGTGGGCGGCTTCTTACTGAGGCTACCGGCCATGGGCACGTCCAGCTCACGACCGGCCGCAGCAGTCGAGTTTAAAGACTCCGAGCATAGAGAAGGCTTTGAGAACTTCCCAAGGGCGCAGGCTATGTCGGAAATCTTGAGCACAGATGTGAAGGGAGTGCCGATACTACTGGTCACAGATTTCTCTAGGGGCTCAAAATCCATAGCTGGCGGTTTAGTACCAATATTCCTTTCACTAGCTCAAACGTTGTGGGTAGAGAGAGAAGGATCACTAGATTGTGCGCCTGCACTGTACCAGTCATCAAACTCATCAAAATCAGTAGAAAGGAGGTTCAAGAAGGAGTCAGGATCCATGGCGATGATGAAAGAATGCTCAGAATAAGAAGCAATTTGGACTAAATAGGCAAGCGTGTTTTTTTTTGGTGTGTTTTTTTGCTTTTCTGCTTTTTTTTTTTGGGAGGGGGGCCATAAATGCGCAGATGTTGTCTTTGCGACAGCACGAGACTCTCATACACGTCCCCTCTTCCCATGCACACTCCACGCTCCCACTATCGTTCTCAAGTACGTAAACGTGTCACACCAGCTTTGAGTTCGATAAGTTTGGGAAAAGCATTGAGACCACGTGTTTTGGCTCATCATGTTCAATTTGGGAGATTTGTTTTCAAAGGTGATGATCAAGTGCTCGAAAAAAATAGCTTTTTTAACCCTTCAAAAATTAAAGGCTACGCTTAGGCTTAATTGGGATTTAGAATTTAATTTAATCATTAAAAATCATGCAATTGATGGGGCATAGTCTTGCAAATGACTAGAAATTGTACAATTGAGGGGATTTATAACTAAAATGTATAAATTTCAACCCTTAAATTAAAGACAATATCAAATTCCAACCAGGATTTCTAAATTTCGATCGGAAAAATTACATTGAGGGGATTAAGAACTAAAATGTACAAATTTATACTCTTAAAATTAAAGACAATATCAAATTCCAACCAAGATTTCTAAATTTCGGCTAGAAAAATTACACTACAAACCGGGTTATGTGAGCACTGGTGGTGATCATCTACATGCTTCTGGCCTTTGATTCGGATTTTTTTTTTTGGTAACCATACACATTTCCAAGGTGCATTAGTGAGTTGGGATAAGTTGGTATAGCCTGGTGGCTCTCAAGCAAAGACTCAAGAGCTTGCTTGAATATAAATTCCTTCATGTTCAAAATCAAACCTTGAACACAAATTCCTTCATTACCCATCTTTGGCCAAAAAAAACCATACACATTTTTTCTTAAGAGAAAAGAGGTTTTTTTATTAATAGTAAGAAAGAATTTATATCACATTAGGCGTGGAGCTCGACTCATAAACTCTAGCTTAAGTTAGCAATTGCTACTAAGAAGCCCTTGCAATAGTGTTATTCTTGAGAAATATACACACTTCCCTTTGTTTGCTTCACTCTTGGTGAAACCAAAAAATTCAAGAGAATAGCCATACTTTTTGAAAATATTACACTACTATTGCATTATCTACAATCGGCTCAATTCCTTTAAAGAGAATCCCTGAATTGGCTATTGCGAATTTTCATCTAGCATTTTTCTCAAGATGAGGCACACCTATTTCCAAAAAATTGTATCTCACACACATGACATGAAAAGGTGCATGTTATAATTTTATAAAATTACTTTATTATTGCCATTCTCACTAATGGTTATATTCCTCTTTGAGTTAATATTAGTTGTTAACCACTCTAGTTATTAACATTATTTTTAAATTGTGGCCCATGCTTTCTTGTAACTTATTTTTTTGTAACTACGCAAAGCGCTGAATGATAAAAGAGATATGGGATGATTGAGCTTACGGCTTGTGTAATGCCGATCATAGGAATGCGATGTACATAGAGCTAGGAAGCTAGTTTTGGGCCCCCAATTGTAAATGGGCGGCCAGCCATTGTAAAATGAGAGCTCTTGTATATAAGACATTTTATGGAATATGAATAGGGACAATCCCATTAGTCTCAATTAAGTTTTGCTCTCTCTCTCTCTCTCTCTCACTCTCTTGAGCTTGTGGATGCTTGCTTGTGTTGTAAATGTTTACATGCTTGATTGTTGTTGTGTGTGCATGTTAGGGATGGTAATGATCTAGCTTCTCTTCTCCTCTCCCCTCTATTGTCTCTCTACCAAGATCCCTTGGAGTGAAGGTTGAGCTTTCCATAGCTCCCTTCTTCTTTGATCCTCACCTAGCTTGTGAATCTCCACTTGGGTGACACAAGTGGTGGTGGAGTGAGCCCCTAGCGGCCTCACAAAGGGGAGTTAACCCTCATTAGGGTTGGCTAAGTGCACATCTCTGACTCCACCCTTGCATGGGTGTTTCTCTTCTTCTTCCCCTCTCTTGTGTGCAAGGTTGTATATTTAGATTAACATCTTTGGCACCACTACCGGAGATAGCACTTAGCTTAGGGTTCATCCACATATTTCATGTTCATTTTTTCCAATAGGAGTACAAATCCACCGATTGGTTTCATGTTATTTTAGTTTGTTGTTTGTTATTGATTGTATTCAATTGAGCTATGGAGGTCAACGAGAGCATTGGAGCATTGATGTCTTCACCAACAAGTGTGAGAGACACAAGTAAGTGTTTAATTTTTGCTCTTGACATTCATACAATTTTTTATTTTTTGTTCCTCTTTCTTTGAGTTTTCACAATAGTTTAATCATCAAATTATTCTTAATTTATTAGGTTTCTTTATGCATTCTAGGTATCAATAGGTAGCTAGAGACTAGCTCTAGCTCCCCATAAAAACAAAAGTTCAAAAAATATTTTGGGAATGCCTAAGTCAACAAAATTCAGAGCAGGAATGTAGGTAAAAATCCCATTCTGGATGAACTCTGAGAAGTGAACGCCCATTTCATTCATAGCGACCATGGCAAACTTGCCATGCCTGTTCATTCCTCCTGGGAAAATCTTGTGAGATCTCTAGCCATTAATTTAGCATTGTGCGTTAAAAAAGGAATAATTGCATTGAGTAAGCATAAATTGCATTTAAACAAGGGGTACATCTGCACTGTCACAGAATATTTGTAGGTGGCAGTCAGACGTGCATAATTCAAATCTATAAAAATTTCTAAGTGAATGCTCGCACCATTTACAGCATACACCCATACCATTCAAAGCGCACAATTGTTCCTTTCCAAAGCATATACTTGTTCCCTTCAACTTGCCATGCGCGTGTCAGTTTCACCATGCCCGTGTCATTTTATTTTTCCATGGCTACAACAAGTGTACGTCCGTGTTATTTTTTCCACACATGTACCATCTCTCCTTTCTAAAGCGTACACCCGTGGCAACCTTGCCATGCCCATGTCATTTTTGCCATGCCCGTACCTTCATCATTCAAAAGAGTTTGTTCACTCCTTCCTAAAGCGACGTCCATGTCTTCCATGAAGCATACGCTTGGGTCATCTTCTTTTTGAGAAGCATATGCCTATGTCTTCAACAAAGTGTATGCCCATACCATCTTAAAGCCTATGGCCATACTATTTCCCAAAAAAAAAGATTGTTCATCACATGGGATCCTACACAGTAATTCCACACATGTAGGACCCCCATGTTCAGCACAGGGGGGTCCTACACAATAATTCACACACATTTATACACCTACGTTAAGGAAAATTGGTGTGAAACAACCCTCTCTTTGATGATATAAATTATCTTGAAGCTCCCTCGCTCATAAGGTCAGACCCATCGGTTAATACAGCTTGGAGCCAAATGGTGCTAGTCTTTGACAACACCAATGAGACGACCAAAGATTGTCCCTGCATGAGACGAGATACGCCTACCCTCGACACACCAGAACTTGAAGCTCAGTGTATAGAGAGACCACCTATCCAAGAGAAAGACCCTAGCTCCCCACACATTCACAAAGAAGCATTACTTTGAGGCTCCACAACTTTATCATGGGAAACGCATAGTCGAAAGAGCCACATCCCAGGGCGAGAGGTATGAAACACTAATAGGAAAGAGAGCCCATGCCGCCTCTAGATCCTAGAGCAGATATAGGGCAAAGTGAGAGCCATCAAACCTCGTCCACGAGTGTGGAGAGCCATGCGTGTCTCGAGGGTGGCTGATTCATTTCGAGCCTACATACCCATACCAAACTTCGGTCCATATCTAGCTTCCCAAGGGCCTAAAAAGTCGTATCAGAGAGAAAGGGCCTACCCAGCCCTGTCACATCCACTAGGCCCACTTGTATATCAACAATATCCACCTCAGCGAGTATACCCAGGATACCACATGGGGCCACATGAGGCACAATACACCCATAAGACAAGTACCTCCTATGGTCTATTATCTTCCTGGCCTAGCTCCTCCACCCATCATTCCCCAACCAGCACCCACGGAGTGTCCACATCTGTGACCCCGTTCCACCCTCTATTGCACATATCTCCAAACATGGGGCAAACATGAAGTCACAAACTCCTATGGGTTGATCAAGCCCGCGTTCTACCTCAAGCCTTGCATGCAAACCAAAGGCAACCGTTGTTCTTTCCAGCACCTGCTATTCACAACGTACCTCAAGCAGGCTAAGAAGTAGCCCAAAGAGGAATTCTGAGTCCTCTAAATGCCCTTACCACCCCTAGTTCTCCCACCTCAACCCCCATTGCCACGAATCACACCTGTTCATTAGATAACCACCATGACATAAATCTTTGAAGAAGGGGATGAGGGGGAACTTTGTGAAGGTCCCACCTACGACCCCTCGAGCGCCAACTAGTCCACCCTCCCAAATTCTACGCCACTACATGATTGAGGGCAACCAAATGTTCCTAGTATACTTAGCCACACCCCAATCCCATGAGGCCAGGACATGAATACAATGGCTAAACGACCACCCATGCAATGCTACAAGTGCGCATCCCAAAGCAAATCAGTTCTCCATGCTTGAAGAGGAGGTGTATGATATGGATGATGTGGTTGAGCTTGATTGGGAACATATGTCATTCATTGAGAGACAAAGAGAAGCTCATGATAGGTGGATGGAAATGCCAATTTTCCTCAAGAGGGAGTACAAGGATTTTGCACAATTTCTTGGATCTTTTGTGCAAATGCAAAAGCACAAGCCCTCGCACCATCATGCAAATGCATCGTCAACCGTGTCAAAGGATGTAAAGGACAAGATTTCACTCTCTAAGTTCAAGGGTGATGGTTCACCCCACATGAAATGGAAGAATGGATGAATAAGTTGGATACATACTTTCAGCTCTATCCAAAGAATGAAAGGGACAAAGTGAATTTTGCATCCTTGCATTTGGAAGACTATGCACATTAATGGTGGAGACATATGCTCAAGGAAGGAGTTATGCCTCATACTTGGGAAGAACTCAAGCATGAAATGAATATGACATTTGTGTTGCCTTTGGTTCTTGACCGATACCATGAAGAATGGTATGAACTCACACAAAAGGGCATGTCGGTTAGGGAGTATATCAAGAGGTTCATGAAGCTCTCTATGTTTGTGGATGGACTCAATGAAGGCATGCGATTGAAAAAGTTTGTGCATGGTCTAGATTCATACATCAAAGCGGATGTCTCGGCACAAAGACCAAGCACTATCAAAAGAGGCTATGAGGTTGGCGGAGCTATATGAGCCAAAGTATAAGAGGGTTCAGCCAAATGTACCTTTTCATAAGCCATTTCACACTTCTTCAAATGTGGGGAAAAGTCTACCTTCTTCTACATCCACTTACACTTCCAAATTCCATACATCTTTTGGAAGTGGACAGTCCACAAGTGGAGTTTATAATGATGCTAAGAAGAGCAATGGGTTTGTTAAGAAGCCTCCTCATCAACCATTCAAGAAGACTCAACGGATAGATGATCCTAAGATTGAGGAATTGAGGAGCAAAGGGCTATGTTTTAAATGCAAAGGCCTATGTTTTAAATGCCAAGAGAAGTGGTCACCCAGGCACATTTGCAAATCAAAGAAAGTGGTGGCTACTATGATCATTATGGATGAGGATGATGATTCCAAGTCATCTCATGATGTGGAAGAGTTTGAAGATTTTAGCGAGGAGACACGTGAAGAAGACTTGGAGGGTCATTCTTTTGTCAAAGAAGAGGATGAGTTTCCTTTCGACCCCGGTGGAAGGGATCATAGTAGTGGACGCATTGTCTAGAATGTGGGCTTGCACCTTGACATCAATTATGGAAGTGTATAGTGAATGGATGAAAGGGATACAAGAGGAGTATCTTGTCAATGAGAACGCTGCCCATATTTACAGAAAATTACAGCAAGGAGATGGTGAAGAATTTCCTCATTATAAGTTTTGGCACTTGGTGTCATCATGTTCAATTTGGGAAATTTGTTTTCAAAGGTGATGATCAAGTGCCGAAAAAATGGCTTTTTTAACCCTAAAAAAATTAAAGGCTATGCTTAGGCTTAATGGGGATTTAGAATTGAATTTAATCATTAAAAATCATGCAATTGATGGGGTTTAGTCTTACAAATGGCTAGAAATTGTACAATTGAGGGGATTTATAACTAAAATGTATAAATTTCAACCCTTAAATTAAAGACAATATCAAATTCCAACCAGGATTTCTAAATTTTGATCGAAAAAATTACACTGAGGGGATTAAGAACTAAAATGTACAAATTTATATCCTTAAAATTAAAGACAATATCAAATTCCAACCAAGATTTCTAAATTTCGGCTAAAAAATTTACACTACAAACCGGGTTATGTGAGCACTGGTGGTGATCATCCACATGCTTCTGGCCTTTGATTGGGATTTTTTTTTGTAACCATACGCATTTCCAAGGTGCGTTAGTGAGTTGGGATAAGTTGGTATAGCCTGGTGGCTCTCAAGCAAAGACTCAAGAGCCTGCGCGTGAAACTTGACCTTGAATATAAATTCCTTCATGTTCAAAATCAAACCTCGAGCACAAATTCCTTCATTACCCATCTTTGGCCATAAAAAAACCATACACATTTTTTCTTAAGAGAAAAGAGGTTTTTTTATCAATAGTAATAAAGAATTTATATCACACTAGGTGTAGTGCCTCTATAGGAGCTCGACTCATAAACTCTAGCTTAAGTTAGCAATTGCTACTAACAAGCTTCTAGAAGCCCTTGCAATAGTGTTATTCTTGAGAAATATACACACTTCCTTTTGCTTCACTCTTGGTGAAACCGAAAAATTCAAGGGAATAGCCATACTTTTTGAAAATATTACACTACTATTGCATTATCTACAATCGGCTCAATTCCTTTAAAGAGAATCCCTGAACTGGTGATTGTGAATTTTCATCTAGCATTTTTATCAAGATAAGGCACACCTATTTCCAAAAAATCGTATCTCACACACGTGACATGAAAAGGCGCATATTATAACTTTATAAAATTACTTTATTATTGCCATTTTCACTTATGGTTATATTACTCTTTGAGTTAAGATTAGTTGTTAACCACTTTGGTTATTAACATTATTTTTAAAGCATGGCCACACTTTCTTGTAGGTTATTTTTTTGTAACCGCGCAAAGCGCTGAATGATAAAAGAGATATGGGATGAGTGAGCTTACGGCTTGTGCAATGCCGGTCATAGGAATGCGATGTACATAGAGCTAGGAAGCTAGTTTTGGGCCCCCAATTGTAAATGGGCAGCCAGCCATTGTAAAATGAGAGCTCTTGTATATAAGACATTTTATGGAATATGAATAGGGACAATCCCATTAGTCTTAATTAAGTTTTGCTCTCTCTCTCTCTCTCACTCTCTTGAGCTTGTGGATGCTTGCTTGTGTTGTAAATGTTTGCATGCTTGATTGTTGTTGTGTGTGCATGTTAGGGATGGTAATGATCTAGCTTCTCTTCTCCTCTCCCCTCTATTATCTCTCTACCAAGATCCCTCGGAGTGAAGGTTGAGCTTCCATAGCTCCCTTCTTCGTTGCTCCTCACCTAGCTTGTGAATCTCCACTTGGGTGACACAAGTGGTGGTGGAGTGAGCCCCTAGCAGCCTCACAAAAAGGGGAGTTAACCCTCATTAGGGTTGGCTAAGTGCACATTTTTGACTCGACCCTTGCATAGGTGTTTCTCTTCTTCTTCCCCTCTCTTGTGTGCAAGGTTATATATTTAGCTTAACATCTTTGGCACCACTGCCGGAGATAGCACTTAGCTTAGGGTTCTCCACATATTTCATGTTCATTTTTCCCAATCGGAGTGCAAATCCACCGATTGGTTTCATGTTATTTTAGTTTGTTGTTTGTTTGATTGATTGTGTTCAATTGAGCTATGGAGGCCAACGAGAGCATTGGAGCATTGAAGTCTTCACCAAGTGTGAGAGACACAAGTAAGTGTTTAATTTTTGCTCTTGACATTCATACAATTTTTATTTTTTGTTCATCTTTTGTTGAGTTTTCACAATAGATTAATCATCAAATTATTCTTAATTTATTAGGTTTCTTTATGCATTCTAGGAGCTAGAGACTACTAGCTCTAGCTCCCCATAAAAACAAAAGTTCAAAAAATATTTTGGGAATGCCTAAAAGAACAAAATTTAGAGCAGAAACGTAGGCAAAAATCCCATTCTGGATGAACCTCTGAGAAGTGAACGCCCATTTCATTCATAGTGAATGACCGTGGCAAACTTGCCACGCCCGTCCATTCCTCCAGGGAAAATCTTGTGAGATCTCTAGCCATTAATTTAGTAGTGTGCGTTAAAAAGGACATATTTGCATTAAGTAAGCCTAAATTGCATTTAAACAAGGGGTACATCTGCACTGTTAGAGAATATTTGTAGGTGGTGGCAGCCAGTCAGACGTGCATCATTAAAATCTATGAAAATTTCGAAGTGAATGCTCACACCATTTACAGCATACACCTGTACCATTCAAAGCACACAACTATTCCTTTCTAAGGCATATACCCGTTCCCTTCAACTTGCCATGCGCGTGTAAGTTTGACCATGCCCGTGTCATTTTTTTTTCCCTGGCTACAACAAGTGTACGTCCATGTTATTTTTTCCACACCTGTACCATCTCTCCTTTCTAAAGCGTACACCTGTGGCAACCTTGCCATGCCCATGTCATTTTTGCCATGCCCGTACCTTCATCATTCAAAAGCATACGTTCGCTCCTTCCTCAAGCCACATCCATGTCTTCTAGGAAGCATACGCTCGGGTCATCTTCTTTCTGAGAAGCATATGCTTATGTCTTCAACAAAGTGTATGCCCATACCATCTTAAAGCGTACGGCCATACTATTTCCCAAAAAAAAAAGGATTGTTCATCACAAGGGGGTCCTACATAGTAATTCCACATGTGTAGGACCCCCATGCTCATCACAGGGGGGTCCTACACAATAATTCAACACATTTATACACCTACGTTAAGGAAAATTGGTGTGAAAAACCCTCTCTTTGATGATATAAATTCTCTTGAAGCTCCCTCACTCATAAGGTCAGACCCATCACTCAATACAGCTTGGAGCCAAATGGTGCTAGTCTTTGACACAACACGAGTGAGACCAAAGATCATCACTGCATGGGACGAGATACGCCTACCCTCGACGCACTAGAACTTGAAGCTCAGTGTATAGAGAGACCACCTATCCAAGAGAAAGACCCTAGCTCCCCACACACTCAGAGAGAGGCCTTACTTTGAGGCTCCACAACTTTATCCTGGGAAATGCACAATCGGAAGAGCCACATCCTAGGGCGAGAGGTATGAAAAACTAATAGGAAAGAGAGCCCATGCCGCCTCTAGATCCTAGAGCAGATATAGGGCAAAGTGAGAGCCATCAAACCCAAACTCGTCCATGAGTCTGGAGAGCCATGCCTGTCTTGAGGGTGGCTGATTCATTTCGGGCCTAGAGATCCATACCAAACTTGGGTCCAGATCTAGCTTCCCAAGGGCCTAAAAAATTGTATCAGAGAGAAAGGGCCTACCCAGTCCCGTCACATCTACTAGGCCCACCTGTATATCAACAATATCCACCTCACGGAGTATACCCAGGATACCACATGGGGCCACATGAGGCACAACCCAATCCACCCATAAGACAAGTACCTCCTATGGTCTATTATCTTCCTGGCCCAGCTCCTCCACTGATCGTTCCCCAACCAGCACCCGTAACACCAGAAATGTTGAGAATAGCCATGGAAATAGGGAGGGGGTGGCTACTGGCATCACGCCCCCATCGCCAGCTTAACCAATACCAAGACACCAGACTAGATTAGAACAAACCCGCAAACATCTCGAAGCTAATTACTACATTTCATGGGACTCGAGAACCCATTCTGCACTTAGAGACGTTCACCCATATTTGTGACGCTTTTAGCCATGTGGACGATCAAGTTAAGGTGAGTTCCTTTGGCCTCACCCTAGATGATAAAGTCAGTTAATGGTTTAGGTCCTTGAAAACATAAGATAAGGCCACCTTCAAAGCCTTGAAAGAGGACTTCAAGGTTGGATATTCTCATCAAGGGAACCAGATGGAGTCCTATTGAGCAACTACATAATGTTAGACAAAAGGATGGTGAAACCATCTGAGATTAGATATCTCCATGCTCGTACAGTGCCAAAGACAAGTTTTTTAATGAAAGGTTAATAGGGATATTTTGAAAAGTTCTAGATGATGTAACCCTACACAATTCCTTGTCACTTCCTTGGACCATACCTCCTTTGAGCAATGTTGTAGGAGTGCTATGGACTTTGAGGACAACTTCAAGGAAACACGTTCTCGATAACTCCATGAGGGTACATCAGAAGCCGCACTCAAGACCACCAGCACAAGATCTGATGGAAAAGGAGTCCACCACCTCTGGACAACAGGTCGAGCACTTGGCCACTCCATTAATGCAGCAAATGACCCAATAGTGGAGAACTCACGAAGGTCGGGATCACGTTGGCCAACCCCATCTCTATCCGAAGAGGGAGATAGTATGGTGCCCGATTTGTTGAGCTAACCATACCATCACGGAGTGTCCACATCTGTGACTCGGTTCCACCCTCTATTGCACATATCTCCAAACATGGGGCAAGCACGAAGTCACAAACTCCTATGAGAAAGGGCTGATCAAGCCCACGTTCTACCTCAAGCCCTGCATGCAAACCAAAGGCAACTGTTGTTCTTTCTAGCACCTGCTATTCACAACGTACCTCAACTAGGCCAAGAAGTAGCCCAAAGTCATTAGCTAACCATGACATAAATCTTTGAAGAAGGGGATGAGGGGGAAGTTTGTGAAGGTCCCACCTACGACCCCTCGAGCCAACTAGTCCACCCTCCCAAATTCTAAGCCACTACATGATTGAGGGCGACCAAATGTTCCCAGTATACTTAGCCACACCCCAATCCTAAGAGACCAGGACATGAATACAATGGCTAAACGACCACCCATGCAATGCTACAAGTGCGCAGGACCTCCTCGAGTGGTTGAGTGTCAAATCAAGAAAGGGATGGCAAGTACCTCTATAGGTGCTTCTCATTAAGCCCTTTATGCATTGGGTGTGTGATAGACCATATGTATAAGGATTGTCCGCCGTTGAGACCATGAACAATAGAAAAAGCTCATGAAGCTAATCCCAGCACTAGCATTAATGTGTTGAGTGTAAGAGACGACTTCATCCATACAATCCCTCTCAACACCACCCTGACCAGATTGGAGAACAGACAAAGTGTCGTAGCTCATGTTGCCGTAGAGGCATTGACCTCATGAGACAAGGGACATGCAAGGGTCTTTGCTTCAAAGAATGTCCTTGAAAACAAGCATGAGCAACTAGACGCTAGAGAAAGAAAACCATGAAGATCAGCAAAGGGCTAGCTGTGTAGTTATTAAGTGTGGTTCAAAAGATGGCATGACCACACATGCACCAACCTATTAGTTAAAAGAAGAACATCTGCTACATTCAGCCACCTGATCTAGGGAACTGATTGACACTAACTAGCTTCCTAAAAAGCTTGCCGAAAAGTTTGAAGATAACAATTTTGTAGACAGATTTAAGTAGATCTATGTAAAGTTTGCAGTTCTATTAAAGATTTTATGCTGTTTTTTGTGCAGTTATAGTTTGTAGATTTGGACAAAGTTTACTATGTAGAGTAAAATTTTAAGAATCTTGGTTTAAAATTTTAAAGTTTTTAAAGAATTTTTAATCCCATTTTGGATTAACAAAGATTCTCCTCCAATTGAGAATATTTTTAAGTGTTATGTAAAGGTACTATAAAAGTTTTACATTTTGAGATACTGGCCACCCAAGGCCTTAGTTAGTAAGTTTTGTGCTCCTAAGTGTGAATAAAGGTAAGATGTATAAAAGGCAATTTCTCATAATGAAAGGACACAGTCCCCCTCTATGCTATGAGAGATCTTTCTTTGTCTTGTGACTGAGAGAGAGAGAGTTAGAGTGTACTCTAGTGCATGTTCCTCTTTTATGCATGTGTGTGTGGAAGAGTGAGAGGTAGATTGCCTTGCATTGTGGTGAGAGCGACTTTGTGATGACAACATGGAGGTGTTGATTGGAGGACTAGAGCTTCCAAAAGCAATCTTAGGCCTAAGCTCAAAGCATTGGTAAGTACCCAATGATAGTTGTTGTCTATTGCTTCTTTCAATTGTGAATGGGTACAGTTGTCGCTTGGGAGGTGTGGTAGCCCATAACATTTTTGGCACCGCTACCGGGGAAACACCATTGTTTCTTCCATCCTCTTAGAGCTTCAGTTCCCATTATGCAAAATTAACTATTGCCTTTGCATTTGGAAGGTGCATTGTGAAGAAATTGTGCAGATAAGATTTGAGTGGAAAAGAAGGAAATAGAGTATTTTTGGAAAAATCGTGTGTTCGTAGTGTGGGTGAGTACTTGGTAGTACCTAGTGGAAAGATACATTCAATTTTATTGTTTTCTGTCACCAATTCCTAAAGAGCTATAAAATCTTTAGGAAAAAGGAGCTAAAGGCTCAAGCTAGACCTGAAAAAATGAAAGCAATTTCAATCAAAGGTCAGAGAGGAGACCAAATGAAGTTGTAGCACTTGGAGTAGCTATATGCATGCTAGTGTTTTAGCCATGATGACCTTGTGAAAATGCAAATAGAGAGCTTGCTTGTTCACTTCTAGGTGGCTAATGATCTGATCTTAGTTCACAAAATGGACATAGTCTCATCATTGCTTACACACAAGTTTAGTTGAGTGCACTAGCAGCCTTAGTAAATGCAAGAAGATACATCCAACCTCAAGAGATAGAAAGTCCATTGTGAGGTGGTTTAAGTGTTGGCATGGGCATGCCAATCTCTCCACAGGAAGCAATCAATTCAGTAGATTTGGAGGTAGTAGCAAAGGAAGAAAATGAATGGGGGAATTTTAACGAAGGCTAGTCTCACCGACTTAAGAATGAAGAATCATCATGATGTTGTACACTACTACCTATCTATGTAACCTCTTCTTGCCCTGAAAGTGGACTATGTTGCAAAGAATATCTCTTAATCACCATCACCACTGGTTAAGTGGGGTACTTTGAGAAGGCAGCCCACACAAAGGAAGAGAGATGGGAAAGTGATTGAATCAAAGAGGAGGGAGTTGAAGGGGTTCTCAGTCTTCTCCTTCTTTGCACTCACCAATGAATAGGATCCAAGAACGCTAGGGTGCATGCAAGCTCTTTTACAAAGGTGTAAGATTGGACAGTAAGAACATCACATCAACATAATATTCATCACATCAAATTTCGATCCAATAACTTTCCCATCTCTCTTCCTTTGTGTGGGATACCTTCTCAAAGTACCCCACTTAACCAAGACATGATTGTGGTGACCAATACAAAGGTGGTGGCCAATATAAAGGTGGTAGATTGGACTACCTTCTCAAAGTACCCCACTTGACATGATTGTGGTGGCCAATGAAAAGGTGGCGGATTGGATAGTAAGCACATCACGTCAACATAATCTTCATCACCCTTCCTTAGGGCTAAACATAGAGAATCTTGGAAAGCCGTTGTGACGGCTCTAGGTAATGGCCTTTAAAACACCACCAGACACCACACAAGGGTAACATAGATAGATGCCAAAACTTGAGGCTCCCAAATCACCTACTCCAAACAACCTAAGAATCCAAAAGATCTTCCTAGAACTTTTACTGACTTAGTTGGACACCGCAGCAACTTCAAATTGATCCAATTGACTTCTCAATTTGAAACAAACTGAGTCAGAATGAGTACTGAGTTTCCAAACTTCAAACTAACACTCATAAATATTCCACCTCCACAAACTCAGTCAAAACAACACAAATATAACATCATATCATTAAAAACTCATGAAATTATATGAGACTCAAGCCCTAATCACTTGTCTTATTTAAATAGATAAAAGAACATCAATGTCTCGACATCCCTCAGATATGGGGCACCTAAACTAGAGGAAAACAAAACGCTGAAAGTGGGAGCCTTTTAATAGGTATCTCAACAAATAGGTCTTCAAACCACCATCTTTATTTCCACAGGTCCAAACTTCGATGATTAAATATGTAGCCACCTCTACAGCCTTCTACTTTAGACTGGGCAACAGTAGAGTCAAGTTCTAGATGAATTCCATCCAATGCTATACATAGAGTGTAGGGAATCCTCACATCCTAGAAAACCATCTACCTCTTAGCACACCCTCTACTCTAAATAAACCTAACCCTCTTAACTTACATTTTTGCTTCTTTGCAAGCTCCTAAGTAGTGCAAGACCTTAACCTGACAATGCTTCAAACTTTAGCCAAAGCTCTCAAGCTCACCAAAGTTGATCCAAGCTCTCAAAAACTTAAAAAACAATTCTACAGTAGGCTTACCTCTGTAGACCACGACTTCAAACCTTCACAAACCTGGATTCTTCCCAAAGGCCTCATTTTGTAATTGCTTCTCTTCCACACCGACTCTCACCTCTAGTCTTTCAATCCAATCATGTAGTGCAGATCTCCCTACTCTTCAATTCAACTTGTTTAGAATTCCCTTGGGCATCCAAAACCCCAAGTCTCCCAAATTTATCTTTAAAATTGGTGTTTTTTCTTCTCTCCCTTGGAGTCTCTACTACTTAGATGGTAGGGTCTTCATACCCTTGAGGTTTTTTCAAATTCTATAAGAAAAAGCACCAAATGAACACCTACTCCTACTTCTTCTAGGCTCTCCTCGACTAGTGGTTTCGTCTCTTAATGCCTAGTGGACTAGTTTACTAAGCATGGATACTAGAAGCACATGGAAATGCATCACCCCTATGGGCATCATGAACCACATATCATCTCTAACACCATCCCATATCAATTCGCACATCCCCCAACATCCATTGCATCATGAACATCCTATGATGATCTAAAGCCATCCTCTCTTGGACTCATACCCCCAATAGACCTCTACTACAAAGTGGACCAAGTTGATAGGTCTCCCATGTATGGGTATTAGATGCACATAACAATATATCATCATAATGTGTATGGTCAACCACCATAGATGATCCCAACCCCCTTCCACATACATTAACACATCTTCCATCATCCCATGTCTTTTCCATCTTCTATTCCAAGCCCCATCCAAATCACACCATTAGAAGATCTCATGGCTTCTCCTTCTATGGATTTGTCCATGTCCCATCTACATTCATCAAAAAATTCCTCTCACATAAAGCCCAACCCCCCATGGTGGAACAATTTTAAGTGTTTCACATCTCATTCTTGTGCTCTGAACACCTGGTCCTTCCACCTAGGTCAAAAGGATACAAAAACATCTTCAAAAGCCACCTAATTAAGCCGATCCATCCACCTAGATTAAACACCAGTAGCAGCAAACAACCTTGAAACAACCTGAGAGTCTTACCTCTATCAAATGGTTTCATAATCCATGAATACTTACTATCCAACTGCTTCCCTACATCTCCATTCATGTCAAACTTGATCTCTTCATATAACTGAAAAATTCTCGACAAACTATTAACTGTAAGCTCCCCCCCTTCCTAAATAGGGGAAACCATAAGATAGTCTACTAAGTCTAACTCGAGAAAAAATTCCTACTCGTTTGACACATTGACCATGTAAAGATATAAGGAGATGATTAATAAGCAAGACCTAGTTCTGTCTCCCAGAGGGTGAGTGTGGTCTTCTAAATAACTCTTAAAATTGAATCACCCATAGAGTGATCGATCTTAATTTAGGCAACCTCCATTCTTGATTCCTAGAGATAATGCTTTTTTCCCCATCTATGTAAGGTAGAGCCGCTGACCTAATCCTCTAGAGAAGGGTTGCCCAGGGACCTATTTACCTAGTGTAGAGTTTTCAGTTAATTTGTTGGAAAGTTACCTTACTAATCAGGTCCACCCGTCCATAAGATGGCGTCGTTAGGGAATTCCATCCTCCCACTTTCCACCCAACTCAAGCATCATTTTGTTTTCTAATTATTCCTACCACTCTATGCGACATATATAGAGAAGTTTCTTAACTAATTACCTTACACATTGTTCATTTAAACAGCCTTTAACGATAGAACAATACTATCAAACAAGGTATTTTTAAAAATAGATACAATGTTCAAAAATTTCTGTACCTAGATCTAAGCTCTCTTATTCCTTTACTTTATTCTTTTGATGATCTAGAATTCGGCCTTCCAGCCTCTATAGATTGGGCAATCCCTACAGGACCATAAACCTTGTAAGCTGTGCTGCTGGGGCGAGGACTCAAGCCGGCCTGTCACCCTCTTAGGCTCCATCGCTTGATCCTCCCGCTCCTCAGAGGGATATCTACACGTTAGGGTGGCCTTATTCACTGCACTAGCTTGGTCTCGCAAAACGAGGCAACACATAATACTTGCCTAAACTAGTGAATTTCATCTTCCCAAACATGGGAGGGATACCTTGGGCTGACTTTGGGCCTCGCTAACATCGTCGCCTGACTACTGACTACACAACACGGTCAACGGGGCCAGCATTAAGGCAGGGAGAAGATTTACCTGTACTTTTAACTTAATCAAGATAATAACACAATTGCTTAACTAGACCATGGGATACAAGAAACAACATCACTTTCTCAAGAAAGCAACAATTTCACAAGAATTTTGGTATTTTCAAAGCAAGGAAAAGTAGCAACTATTAATTTTTTTAAAAAACATGGAGGATTTGTTTCACATCATGAAAGTGCATGGACCTCTTTCATGCTGTGAAATGGATCTCACGTCATTAATTTTTTTTTCGTGGGCCTGTTTCATGTCATAAAAGTCAGGAGTCTCACGTCATGAAATGGGTTTTCATGAAGTTTATTTAATTTATTTATTTTTCCTGTGGGCCTATTTCATGCCATGAAAGTCAAGAGTCTCACATCGTGAAATGGGGTTTCACGTATATATATATATACATATACATATATACAATTATATATATATATATATATATACATATACATATATACATATATATACATATATATACATATACATACATATACATATATTAGTGTTGTCATTAGTGTAGGATTAGATTAGGATTAAGATCTATTAGATAGTTGATTATCATTAGGGAGCTTGATCCATGAATTTCATCATATATATCATCATAACATATGTACACATTGATCGATTTGATGTTTTTGTTGTTTTATTTCAAAAATATTTAGATGTTTGTCAATCTTTTGGGTTTTAATTTATTTTAAGTTTTATTTTCACTCAATTTCAACACTCTATTTTTTTGCCCAGTGTCGCGATCGGTGTTTATGATGTCGCTTATAGTGGTGTTTTAATAGTGTCCGTTGAGCGACACTTGTAGCGGCGTTGAACAAGGTATTCAGGCTAAGGAGGAATCTTACAAACAAGAACAAAGGGTATGGCACTGCCACTTATTAACCACTCACATGCTTAGTGATCGAAATGCGACATTGTGGAGTCAAGTCGAAGAATCAAGTGACCAGGTGAAAATTCTCCAAGAACAAATGGTGGCAGCTGTAGCTACACATAAAGATGTCATCCTCAAAGGCTTAGAGGTTACAGAAGAGCAGGAAGCAAGATACTAGGTCTTAGAAAGCAACAATCAAGTCCTCGGCCAAATAATTGTGCAGAGGATTAAGGAGAATACAGAACTAAAGGCGCAAGTGGAGCAAGCCAAGGAACAACTTCAAAGAGAAGTCACACACACAAAGGAACAAGCACATCAACATGCTCAATAGCTTCAAGAGGCTAACAAAAAGGAAGAGGAATTTGCAAAGACCATAGCTACAATTAATGAATCCCTCACATCTGCTGACCAAAAGGTACTTCATCATCAGGCTAAAAGGGAACAGGCAAACAAAGCACATGTAGAAAAAGTTAAAACATTAAATTAGATGCTCGAGGCCAAGTCCATGGAGATGGAACAACTGGCCAAAAGCCACAAACAAGAAATGGAACAAATCACCCAGCAACTTAAGGATAGCCAAGGGTTGGCAGCAAAAAGGCTTAAGAGGATTGAAGAGGCTCAAGGTTTGGAAGCATCAGCAACACGAAGCTACCACACACAGGTTTGAGGGCTTGGATGCACCTAGAATGGTTTGAGAAACAACAATATCATATCTTCTATTAGCTAGAGACTCGCGAGTATAGGAACTAGAGTGCCAGTTGGTTGTATGAGAAAGATAGGGGCCAACAGACAAATTGCAACTACTTCTTGAGAAACAACAATATCATATCTTCTATTAGCTAGAGACTCACGAGTATAGGAACTAGAGTGCCAATTGGTTGTATGAGAAAGATAGGGGCCAACAGACAAATTGCAACTACTTCTTGAATGAGACTCAGAGATAGGTTCGTTGTTGCCACTGAATCCCTCGAGGCCCCCCCCCAAACTCTTACTCTATTTTTGTCTGAACTAATTCTCTCATTACTTCAATAAGAAATTAACTTATTTGAAGACCTAAGCCTTGGAGATTTAACACTTCTTAAGCAAAATACAGAAAGGGATGCAAACCCAACCATAATTATGGGTATTTTTCAGGGATATATAATACTAACTGACCCAAAAGATATATTCTTCTACCCATTGCATCCCATTGTGATAAACCTATGTAGTTGGTGTCGGGTGTTGCAAAATTCAAACATCTTGGACAAGAGTATTGACAAACTTGACATGTTTGTGCCAGATGATATTCTGAATACACCGGTCAATTACGAGGTTCTGGCTCGGAGCTATCAATGGTGGATAATTAGTCATGGGTGGCTAGAGGTCTATAACACACATAAACACTTAAATATCAGTGAATCTACCCTCTATCACCCTTATGGCATTCTCAAACTTAATTGTTATATACATAAACATCTAGAAGCCATGATGACTATAATAACCTATAACTTTGATAAAGTACACATCGAATACCTAGATATAACTTCTGAATAAATCATAGAACTCTAGGAGTTTATGAAAGTTAACAAGCCCACACACCCACCCCTAGCTCCGAAGAGGGTCAAGAGGAAACACCAAGTTCTTCAAATCTTACCACTTATCTTGTGTTTTCCTCTACAGCAAGTAATCTAATACATCCATACCCTAGTGTTACTCCTACTAACAAGTCTAAGGAAGATTGTATATTCTCTCGTCTTCCTTCTATCCCTTTAAAATTTTCCACTGACACTCTTGCCCCCCCGAGGAGTTGGCGGCACCCCACCCATCTCCACCAAGGCCAATTCAAGAGGTATGTCCGATTCCCCCTAAAGATGATACACATCCGTTTACTGGTGATCGTGTTCTTGAGTCTTTATTTGGTGCAGAGTATGAAGGATTAATCAGAGCTAGAAATCCATTGCTAAAGCCAAAGATGATGTTCAAGGTGTTGATGCAAATCAAACCATTTGAACCCACCAGACGCATAATGTCGAAAGCTTACTCTAAAGTCACATCTGCACGGCAGCCATATACACCATATCCTCTCTATGCACCAATGCCAGAACTGGCGAAATTATTGCCAGTGGGGCGAGAGAAGGAACTTTATGGGAGAATGTGGCAAAGCATACCAAACTGGCCAACCCTCATTTGGTAGATCTACTAGAGATCAGAATTGTTACCTTTATGATTAGCTACTACTGTTTCCGTCAGAGTGGCTGAAAGCACATCCTATACATACACAAGAGGGCATACCAAAATTGTCACGGATGATGCAAATCCTAGAATAGAAGATTTTGGTGTACAACCAGCATGGCAGAGGGAGTACTTAACCATTCTAGAATATAGTCAACATACTAGTGTGCACTGCCCATAGAGAGAGTGGATCCACTGCATATGCCCATCAAAAGAAAGATGATGCCACTCGAGTTCCATTATGCAAAGAAGTAGCATTCACATGTTTTCTACAAATTTCCATTATTTTTCCCAATAGCGTTTTCAAATATAGCGCAACAAAGACAATACATGCTAACATGGATACATTCCTAGCACTGTATCCTAGATCCAACTATCATGGCGAGTGTGAGATTCTTGAAGCTGATCATAGTGCTCATTGACCAACCAAAAGAAAGATATGATGGATTTGAAGCAGCTCAACTCCTCTTCGACATGAACCAATGACCCAATGAGCAAGGCACGATGCTATACTAACATTGCCTCATGTGTCTACCATCTTACATGCATGTCATATTTGAAGATATGGTGGAGACCAGGTTTTGGACTTCCCACTATGCATTCCAAAGAACCCTAAAAAAGCTTCAACCCCGTCAAAACTTCTATCGACATGAGTTACTACGCCTTTAGACCTCGGTAATAGGTTCTTAGGACATAACCTACATTAGGTAGGGGGATGCTAATCCCATGTTGGATTAACAAATATGCTCCTCCATTTGAGGACATTAATAAGTGTCATGCAAAGGCATTATAAAAGTTGTACATTATGAGATACTGGCCACCCAAGGCCTTAGCTAGTAAGTTTTGACCGCCCACGTGTGAATAAGAGCCAGTTGTATATAAGGTATTTTCTCATAATGAATGGACACAATCCCCCTTTGTGCTATGAGAGCTCTTGCCTTGTCTTGAGAGAGAGTGTGAGAGTGTACTCTAGTGCATGTGCCTTCTCTATGCTTGTATGCTTGTGTAGATGAGTGAGAGAGAGAGATTTCCTTGTGTGTGGTGGTGCAAGCGACTCTACGGTGACAGCATGGAGGTGGAGCTTGGAGGATTGGAGCTTCTCGAAGTGAGCTTGGAGACCTTAAGGGACATGAGTGCAAAGCAATGGTAAGTACCCTACGACTGTTGTGATCTATTGCTCCTTCCAATGGTGAATGTTTAGAGTTCCTTCTTGGGAGGTGTGGTAGCCTATAACATTCAACAACTCTTAGAACGGTTCCAAATGATAGATTGCAAAACTATTTCTACTCCTATGGAACCAAGGCTACGTCTATCTCTTAAGGACTCTTTTGAGCCTTTTGATGTTGCCACTTATTTAATAAGCTGTTGAATGCCTTATATATCTATGCACTACTCATCTTGACATTGAGTATGCAGTGTCATAGTTGAGCAAATTTATGCATTGCCCCCCAAGACTCGACATTGGAAAGCAGTGAAACGTGTCTTTTGTTACCTTCAAGGCACTTAGGGCTTTCCATTCTTTTACAATAATGTGTCTTCTTTATGCTTGTTCGCCTACACTGACAGTGATACTGGGCAGGATGTTATGACACTAGGGTGTCCAGTGGTAATTGTTTCCTTCTTCGCAGTTCATGTATTTCATAGCTTAGTAAGAAGAAGCTAACAATTTCCACTTCAAGTTGTGAAGCTCAATACATGGCAGCATTCACAAACTACGGTGGAGTGTGTATGGCTCTGCCATCTATTGGCAGATCTTGGTGTTAGATAGCCATTTTCTACCACCATTTTCATTGACAGTCAAAGCACATTATGTTGAGATGTCAAACTCAACATGAGTTGACACTCATGAGGCTCTTGAGAATAACCGTTCGACATTTATATCACTGGCGGGTTTGGTAGCTGGCACAGACATATCTTCGCCAGAGATTCTACAGTTGGACTACACCAACTAGTCCACATCTACCCACTTCTCTTAGCGTGTTCACATTATGGACCGCTTGTATATACTCTATTATGTATGTTAGTCATTTTATCTTCTTTCTAGAC
The DNA here is from genome assembly GCF_041138505.1 of Cibotium barometz. Taxonomy (NCBI): domain Eukaryota; kingdom Viridiplantae; phylum Streptophyta; class Polypodiopsida; order Cyatheales; family Cibotiaceae; genus Cibotium; species Cibotium barometz. The sequence goes on from NC_141090.1 coordinate 27,209,367, forward strand.
ATTTTTTGTTGTGTGAGAACAAGAAGAAGAATTTTCAGCCTCTCACCTTGTGTGCTCTCTTCTAGGGTTTGTGTGAGTGTGTGTGTGCTTACAAGAGCTCAAGCTCTCTTCTCCCTTGCATCTTTTCATGGTATCACAGAATGGTTCATATCAAGGGTTGAGCAGCAAGCAAGAGAAGCAGAGGAAGCGGTACAAGGGTAAGACCTTCATCTACTCTTCCCCCTTTGTGTTGGCTACTACACCCTTGTCAGGAGCTCTTCGGGAGGCACCGACAAATGAACTCTAATTGAGGAGATTTCTTCATGGGAGGAAATCTACAGGGCAGCTATAATGTCCTATTGGATGAAATTTTTCGGGCGGCCAAAATCACGTTTCGGGCACTTCTGGACCTCCATTTTCTTGTTCACTGGGAGTAAGTTTCGATTCTCTTGCGGAACTTTATTTTTGGAACTGCAGGAAGGGCAATTGGTTGTGCAGACACTGTGTGCTGCCTCAAGTTGCTATTGGGTGTATGTATGCAAAAGAAGGTCACTGGTTGTAACAATTTGGATGTAGTATAGTACCGCTGCTGTAGAGAATACAACAGTTTGTGCAGGTCAAGCAAGAGTGTTGTTGTTGGTAAATTTGTGTTGCAAAAAACATATCAAATGATGGAATAAACCAAATTGTTGAAGAGAAGCTTGACAAGAACAACTTCCATGCTTGGAGGTTTAGATTAAAAAATTTCATGATGGAAAAAGGTTACTGGCACCACATTGAAGGTGAACATGAGGAGGCATCGGAGATACGAGAGATTAATCCAACTGCTGGAGATATAAAAGAGTTCAAGGATTAGAATCAAGGAGCAAGGAAAGTCATGTATTGGCTTTCTATCAGCATACATGACACTATGATTGGGCATATACAGGATGCCAAGTCACCTAAGGAGGCATGGGACACCTTGGTGAAGCTCTATGAAACCAACACCAAGGCATGAAAAATTCAGTTGAAGAATGAGCTTCATACTGTGGAGAAGAAGAATATGTCTAGAATGATTATGCCTTGAACATTAAGAGCATTGTGGAATCACTTGCATCAATTGGTGTTTCTATTGATGATGATGATAAGGTGGAAGTGTTTCTGCGTGGTCTCGGGCCACAATACAAGGCGTGCATGACATCTATTCAGACTACTCGAGAGAACATTCCCAACTTCATAGATTTGGTGTCAATGCTGATCATTGAAGAGAAGAAGAGTGAAGATCAATAGTCTTTACAAAACAGAAATAGTTCATAGTAGAGGAGGCCTTCCACACAAGTGCAGGTAGAGGATGAGGTAGAGGTCATGGACGTGGCCAAGGTGGTGGCCGAACAAGTAATCATAATTATGGTTAGCATCACCACAAAAGTCCCAGGATTCACAACAACAACATACAGGTGGAAGAGGCTAATTTAGAGGTAGGGGAAGTCAACGAGGTTGTGGTAATTGGCAAAGGCAACATAATGATACACGAGACTATTTTTACTATGGTAAGCCTGGGCTGTGCAAGCATATTGCTATAAGAAGCAGAGTGACATGCAAAATGGAAAAGTGTAGTAAAACAATTATGCATCCTCTCTAGTAGAAATAATGAGGATAATGATAGATTATTTGTTATGCAACATGCGATTAATGCTCTGTGTGAAAATGATATAGCAGCATGTAAGGATGATGTATGGTATGTTGATTCAGGTGCTTCGAACCACAGGACAAGTCATGGTGAGTGGTTCAAGGAAATGAAGAGTCTTGAAAGACCAGGTTTTGTTGAAACAGGGGATGACATTGCTCATCCGATTGCCCATGTTGGAAATGTGCCATTGTCTATGCAGGATGGTAAAGTGAAGTACCTTGCAGATGTATTTCATGTTTCAAACATTACAAAGAATCTGGTTTCTGTTGGCAAGATGATTGAGTAGGGTTTGTAGGTTAATGTGACTGTTATTTTTATGTAGAAGACTTTAAAGATAAGTGCAGGTTGGTTGCAAAAGGCAACAGAGTGGGAAGAATGTTTACATTGAATGTAAATATGCCTAAAGTGAGTGATGCAATGTTTGCAAATGGTTCAAGAGTTGTTGCAGATATAGACATTTAGCATAAGAGAATTGGGTATGTCAATGTGCAAAGAATGAAGTCTATGTAGACTAAACACATTGTGACAGTGCTGCCTAAGTTTAAAATTGAAGGTATGTAAAAAGTTTGTGAAGCATGTCAATTTGGAAAGCAAACAAAACATGTATTTTCACATGATAGAAATGTAAGCAAGAATGTACTAGATGTTGTGCATTCAGATGTATGGGGTCCTACAAAGACGATGTCTATGGGTGGCTGCAGGTACTACGTAACATTCATTGATGACCATACGAGAAAAGTGTGGGTGTACTTCATGAAGGAAAAGAGTGAAGTGTTCACTCATTTTTAAAGTTTCAGAGTTATGGCTAAAAAACAGACAGGAAAGCATGTGAAGTGCCTAAGGTCAGATGGAGGGGGAGAATACCTCAATGAGTTCTCTGAAGTCTTGCTAAAGAATGGCATTCAGAGATAATTTACATGTAGATACACTCCGCAGCAAAATGGAGTTGCTATGAGTGGAAAAATAGGCACATTGGCAGAGATAGCACTAGCATTGATGGCTAAGAAGAATATGCCACACAGCTATTGGGCTGAGGCTGTGTCGATAATAGTTTATATCATGAACAAGGCTCCTAGTGCAACCATACATGATGTAATGCTAGAGGAGAAGTTTACTAGCAAGAAACCTGATTTATCTCATTTGAAAGTTTTTGGATGTATTGCATATGTGCATGTGCCAGATGAGTTACGTAGTACCAAGCTAGATCCAAACGTAGAAAAATGTATGTTTATTGGGTATTCCCTTGAGAAAAAGGGATATAGACGTTATAATCATGCTACACGTGAATTGATGGTAAGAAGGGATGTTGTATTTGATGAGATGAGTAGCTGGTATGTTGCTGAAAGGATGCTGTTGGTGCTGATGTAAGTGGAAATGTGTTTGCAGAGAATGCAAGTCAACAATCACAGTCATTGAGTGGACCAGGAGAGTCCTCATCCAGTGGTTCTATTGATAGACCATGGAGTGATAGGCTACGTCATAATACCAATCCTGAAAATGTAGTTGGTACATCACATAAAGGCAAAGAGAAAGTGGTTGAGCCCCTTGGTATGCCTGACATTTATGCAGGGCATTCTCTTATTGATGGAGATTCTAGTGGCTCGAAGATGAGACTTGATGAGAAGCTTGGGATTCCAACAATGAGGACACCTGGTGTGAAGAAGGCTATGGAAGCAATGAATGCAAAGTTTCAAAGATCCTATGTAGAGGTTGACTTATGATGGTTATGTGGCACATCACTATGCATGTATGGAAAAAGTTGTGCAGGTTGTAGAACCCACATGTTTTGATGAGGCTATTGGAAATGTGTGTTGGGAGAAAGCTATGGATGAGGATATGGATGCATTGTATTGGAAATGTGTGTTGGGAGAAAGCGATGGATGAGGATATGCATGTATGGCAAAAGTTGTGCAGGTTGTAGAACCCACATGTCTTGATGAGGCTATTGGAAATGTGTGTTGGGAGAAAGCGATGAATGAGGATATGGATGCATTGTATGGAAATGAGACTTGGGATTCGGTGCCATTGCCTGAAGGCAAGAAAGCTATTGGTTGTAAGTAGGTGTATAAGGTGAAACATAATAGTGATGGTAGCATAAGCAGGTAAAAGGCTAGATTGGTAGAGCCAAAGAATATGCGTAGACACATGGGATTGATTATGATGAGAAGACATTTTTTCCACTTGCAAAAGATGGCAACTGTGAGAGTTGTAATTGTGGTGGCTATAGCTAAAGGCTAGTTTTTACATTAGATGGATGTCAAAAATGTGTTCTTGCATGGTGACTTGCAAGAAGAGGTGTATATGGATCAACCACCAGGTTTTGAGGATACAGGTCACCTAGAGTATGTGTGTAATCTTTGTAAGGCCTTGCATGGGCTGAAAAGCAAGCTCCACGAGCATGGCATGACAAGATTCCTGAGTATCTTTTCACTATTTGTTTTCATATGGCAGATGCAGATCACTCTTTATATGTGCGCAAGAGTGATAAGGGTATTGTGATCATCACCATTTATGTAGATGATCTTATTGTTGGGGGTGACAACTTGGAGGAGATTAAGCATCTGAAAAGTCTTCTCAAAAGGAAGTTTGAGATAAAGGATTTGGGAGCTCTGGGTTACTTTTTGGAAATTGAGGTCATTCAAACACCTTAGGGTATTTAGCTATCATAGAGATCGTATGCATTGGACATGTTGTCAAAGTATGAGATGGTTGATTGTAAGCCAATCTTGGTGCCATTAGATCAAAATGACAAGCTTAGTGTGGCTGCAGGTTATGTGTTAGAGGATCCCACTATGTATAGGAAGATTATGGGGAGTTTAATCTATGTCACGAGGTGATCAACAGGCCATATTTGAGCTACACTGTTGGCTTAGAGAGCCAGTTTATGCAGGTTTCGCGTGCAAACCACATCTTGACAGTGTGCAACACACACTTCGATATTTGAGGGCCACTGTTGATTATGCATTGTTTTATGCAACAGGTGTACCAATAGAGCTATATGGGTACACAGATGCAGATTGGGCAGGTAGCATCTCAGAGAGAGGAGATCTACCAGTGGATTTATGTTTTCATTATTGGGGAGTGTTGCTCTGACATGGAGCAGCAAGAAGTAGCCCACAGTTTCCTTGTCGAGTATAGATGCAGAGTACAAAGGAGCTACAGTGGCAGTATGTGAGGTAGCTTGGTTACGCAGACTACTTGTTGATTTGGGGTTGCATCTGGAGAGAAAGATTGTCATATATTGTGACAATCTTACCAGTATATAGTTGGCTAGGAACCCAGTATTTTATGCACAGACGAAACACATTGAGGTTCATTACCACTTCATCCAAGAGAGAGTCAAGTGTGACATCGACTTGGCCTACAGCAAAACACAGGATTAGGTTGCTGAGATCTTCACGAAGGCCTTGGGAGCTGAGAAGATTTACAGATTTTGAGATATGCTTTGAGTTCATGAGCTGGAGTTAATCTTGAGGGGGAGTGTTGAGATGTCAAGCTCAACATGAGCTAACACTCATGAGGCGCCTGTGTGAGGTGAAAAAAAAGACAAAAGACCATGCCTCTATAGCCCTTCACCTCCCAAACTTCGATAATACTAACACAACGGAGGCACCACCAGCCATCGATTAAACTCCCCATAATCTTCCTATACATAGTGGGATCCTCTAACACACTTCTCATAGTTCACCACCCACCCACACCAGAAAGACAACTCAAAACCACGATAGACAATTGATCATCCAGCATAAACATACAGAGCACCAACCACACTGTACAAACTCAGCAATTACACCAAAAACCAGGACTCTGGCCAGGATTTACTGCCAAGGGAATTCACCCTTGCGTCTGACAACCAAGCCTCTGTCTCCTGATCTCTGCTTCTCTTCAGAGGGCGCCCCACCAGCAACCCTCCTTCACTTCCAACTTGTCCCCTCTTCTCTGCTTCACTGCCATCAGCCCCTCGACCCTTATGGTACCGGCCCTTCGCACCTGTCTTCAGCACTACCAGCCACCTCTGCAGCTGCTTTACGTGCCAGTGACACTCAAGACGGCTTCCACACAATCCCTCGCTAGCCTCTACAGTCATGTATCCTTGCCAACAGCTGCAACAACAAAAGGCCACCTTCGGCTATCTCCCATAAGGCGGCTACCACTCGTCAGTCACTCACACGAGAGTCTGCAGCCCTTCGCACTCACCGACCTAGCCTCTCTAGGCTCTGCTATCCACGCTTCAGCTCCCTTCACTCCACACAGGCGGCTCCCTAGCTGCCTTTACCCTCAATAGCTTTACACAACCACCCGAACCGGCCAAAACAAGGCGACCACCCACACCTGAAAGACCCTGTCTCTGCAGCGGCTGCACCAACCCCCTAGTCTCACACAGTTGCCAGAGGCAGCTCCTTTGCTCTTCGCCAGCCTCCATGCCAACTCGTCCAAGGCAGCTGCCTTTGCTACAGCGCCTGTTAACCAAACCAGCTCATCGCCTCTTTCCGCCTGTCAGTAGAACCACTAGAGAGCCCCCCTCATCAACGAGGCGGCATCTTTATCTCCAGGCCGCCCATTCCTATGAGGCGGACACCTTTTGCTTCTTCACCAGCTTCTAGAGGTCACGCTGGCAGCGTAACAAAACCTCCATGTGGCTCCAAAATTATTGGCCACGTTATATCATTATTTTCTTTATTTTAAACCTTCAATTAGATGGCCACACACTAAGAGGGCTGGCGGCTCCTCATGCTTCACCTGGACATACGGCGCCCACGACCTTCCAAAACAGATGCTGCTCACACGTCTTCAATCAACTGCATCATGACTTACCAAAATACGACCATTAACGTCGGTGCCCTGCATTTGGCAACCACCCGCACACCATACTGTTGCAATAAAAAAACTCTTGAATCTCTAGCATCTGCTCCCAAAAAAAACGTGCGTGTACCAGCTCACTGCAAAACCACCCGCTCTATACATTTGCCAGAGCATTCAGGGCTAAGTTTGTTCACAAACCATGTATCCCATATGTACACTAGCTCAAAACACCTTTCAAATTTTTACCTGACATACTTTGCCCAACCCCTAGCATGCTGAATCATTCATGATTAGCAGAAAGCATATGACCACGTTTCCCTCCGTCAATCCTTTGAGCATCATACAAGGTAACCAAAACATCTCTATTCCATGTGATCAAAGAAACACTGTCATCTTCCCAAGGCATAGTTTGCCATTCCACATCCCACAACATAACATAAGAACTTCTGGAAAAAAGCTCTTCACATACATACCATCCTGCCTCATCTCAAGCCCAAAATCACTGATATAGTCAACACCAATATTAGAGAACCGGTGAAGCAACTCCCGCTAAGGGTAAAAACTGATGAAAGCTTCATCAAGAAAAACCTGCTATGCTATAACACTTTCTTGTTCATCCACATAAGAAACATCACCATCAAAGCCAACCACTATAGGCAAAACAAACTCTCCTTCAACAGGCACCATTGCCAAAGCATCCACCTCAGTTCCTGTATGCTCACCTTTATCAAGGCCAATAAGAAATTCATCTATCACAGCATCCATAATCTCATCCATAGCATCAACATCATTCATAGTCTTCTGGTGTTGCTCTTCCTTCATAGCATCAATTTTGGTCGTGGCTTTCTTAACATTAATGCACATCTGGACATCCAACTCCAACTCAAGTTCATCATCCTGCAGACTTTTTATATCCCACTCATCCCACAAAGGTTCATTACCCAAAGACTTTAAAGCAAACTCTTTCACATCACATGCATACCTTTGCTCATGATTCACTTGTACCTCCTTGCATTCTTCCTGTATGGCCTCTTCTTGTTGGGCAACCTCATCACCAAGCACTTCCTCATCAATAACCACGGCATCCATGTCTGCATCCTCCTCACTGGGGATGAAGTGTCCTCTGTTTTCTCACTAGTAGTGGTGCTACTGGTCGTATCATCAACACTCGAATCAGCTTCACTTTCCTTTTCATCATGAACAGGCTTCTGGTTGTCCATTTTAAACTGCTTTTTATCCCCTCTCCTGTCATACAAAGTAATGACCCCTTTCCTCCAATCTTGAATAGCCTTCACCGCTCTCAGCCATGGTCTTCCCAAAATGATGGGGAATGCACCCATTCCTGCCGGCATAACATGACAATCCACGAGCACCTTTACATCAAAAACCTGCAATTCTAACTCCTTGATCATACCTAAGCATTTGACCTTCTGGTGATTGGCCAACCGAATACGGAAACCAGACGCTTCAGTAAAATTAAAACCAAGCCTCCCCACAGCTGCTAATGTGATTACACAAATTTGTGCACCACCATCTATGTATGCTTCTCCCAGATTCTTCCCTTTGTACCATACATTCACCACAGGACATATATCAGGCAACTCCTGAACAGATAAAACAGTCACTATCCCTCTGGGGCAGGCTCCTTCTCTCTCGGGTTCACAAGTCTTTTCCACTGACGCTTCAATTTGGGAGCTAACTCTATCAATTGCCCAAAAGTAATATTAGCTTTCCTTCCAGCCATGTCCTCCTACAAATTGTAGCTATCCTGCCCAACCCCTAGCGGAAAATTAGTCACCTGAAACTTCCTAACGAGACTTTCTCTTCTGCTTGACCTTTACATCCCCTCCTTCCTTCACTTTACCTTTCTTCTTACTAGGCCCTGCAGCATCCCTGCTTTCCCTTTCCTGTGGCATCCGTTTTCCCAAAGGCATCAGCTTCTGTCTCCTTCGTCTTCTCAAGGGTGACCACATCTATCACCTTAGTTTTACCTTTCTCCTCATTTATCAACCCACTGGTCCCTGCTTCACCTTTAATTTCAATTCCATAATCATTTGCCCTATTCGAAATCTGAGAGGGTAAGGGATACATATCACCCCCCATTCGCTGAGGCTTATCACAATCTGTACTTAGATGTCCAAGTTCATCACCACAATTCCAGCATGTAGGAATGAACCGTCTACCCCTGCCAAAACCACGGCCACTTCCATAGCTTGCTTGACCTTCAACCCCTTCCTGATTATAGCCTCTTCCTCGGCCACGTCCACCACCTGTGTTCTCCATCATTTTCAAACTCAAATTCTTCATATAATCCACTATTTGCCTCATGTCCTGTTGAAGCCCTTCATCAGAAGCTGTAACAGCTGTAGGTGCTACCTTTGTCCCTTGTGGTATAACATTATTCACCTGAGCTTCTGTCGATTGCACTCTTTCCAGCAGGATTCTCATCGGTACCGCTTCCACCCTTCTCATTTCAGGCCTCACTGCTGCCACTGGGGAACCATCCCCAGCTCGTTCATCCGTTGCAATTTCAAATCCTTTGATTTGGCTATCTCCACTGCATCCTCATAAGACCTGGGCTTCTTTAATTCAACCTTCCAGAAGCGAATTCCTCCCTTCAATCCTGCAATAAAATGATCCTTCTTCATCATGTCCGGAGGTACTTGATCCTCTCCCAAAGCCCTGCACAAAGTCTCCCATAGCAAAGAGAATTTCTTCACAATTCACCCTGTGTCAATCCCTGCACTTCATGCCAAACTCTATCTGGATCCTCAATCTTCTTGAACCTGTTCAAAAGTGCAGTCTTCAATCCATCCTCAGTCATTTCCATGCATGGCTCAGCATCCTTTAACGACTCCTCAAAAGTTCTGGACCATGCCCTTGCATCTCCCTTCAAACATATATTCAGCAGCCGCAATACCTGTGCTGGCTCATTGATGTGGTTGCTTATGCATGCAACCTCCATCCTTTCAAGAAAATCTGCCACATCTTCATTAGGACCACCAAAAAACTCTGGATATGACATCATTTTGATCCCCAAACTTCACCTCAAATCCCAAGAAAAACCAGAAAACACCTTCCTTCAATCTCTTACTCTAGGGCATACACCCTCGTAGGCAAGAGAAATACCTGAGCTCTCCTCTGTGGGGGCGCCAGAAAGCATGTGAGGTGAAAAAAAGACAAAAGACCATGCCTCTATAGCCCTTCACCTCCCAAACTTTGATAATACTAACACAATGGAGGCACCACCAGCCACCGGCTGGAACACTTCTCACAGTTCACCACCCACCCACACTAGAAAGACAGCTCAAAACCATGATAGACAATTGATCATCCAGCATAAACGTACAGAGCACCAACCACACTGTACAAACTCAACAATTACACCAAAAACCAGGACTCTGGCCAGGATTTACTGCCAAGGGAATTCACCCTTGCGTTTGACAACAAAGCCTCTGTCTCCCGGTCTCTGCTTCTCTTCAGAGGGCGCCCCACCAGCAACCCTCCTTCACTTCCAACTTGTCCCCTCTTCTTTGCTTCACTACCATCAGCCCTCGACCCTTATGGTACCGGCCCTTCACACCTGTCTTCAGCACTACCAGCCACCTCTGCAGCAGCTGCTTTACGTGCGAGTGACACTCGAGACGGCTTCCACACAGTCCCTCACTAGCCTCTACAGTCATGTATCCTTGCCAACAGCTGCAACAACAAAAGGCCACCTTCGGCTATCTCCCATAAGGCGGCTACCACTCGTCAGTCGCCCACACGAGAGTCTGCAGCCCTTCGCACTCACCGACCTAGCCTCTCTAGGCTCTGCTATCCACGCTTCAGCTCCCTTCACTTCACACAGGCGGCTCCCTAGCTGCCTTTACCCTCAATAGCTTTGCACAGCCATCCGAACGGGCCAAAACAAGGCGACCACCCACACCTAAAAGACCCTGTCTCCGCAGCGGCTGCACCAACCCCTAGTCTCACACAGTTGCCAGAGGCGGCTCCTTTGCTCTTGCCAGCCTCCACGCCAACTCGTCCAAGGCGGCTGCCTTTGCTACAGTGCCTGCTAACCAAACAAGCTCATCGCCTCTTTTCGCCTGTCAGTAGAACCACTAGAGAGCCCCCCTCATCAACGAGGCGGCATCTTTATCTCCAGGCCGCCCATTCCTACGAGGCGGCCACCTTTCGCTTCTTTGCCAGCTTCGAGAGGTCACGCTGGCAGCGTAACAAAACCTCCATGTGGCTCTAAAATTATTGGCCACGTTATATCATTATTTTCTTTATTTTAAACCTTCAATTAGATGGCCACACACTAAGAGGGGGGCTGGCGGCTCCTCATGCTTCATCTAGACATACGGCGCCCCCACGACCTTCCAAAACAGATGCTGCTCACATGTCTTCAATCAACTGCATCATGACTTACCAAAATACGACCATTAACATCGGTGCCCTGCATTTGGCAACCACCCGCACACCATATTGTTGCAATAAAAAAACTTCCAAATCTCTAGCACTGCTCCCAAAAAAAACGTGCGTGTACCAGCTCACTGCAAAACCACCAGCTCTATACATTTGCCAGGGCATTCAGGGCAAAGTTTATTCACAAACCATGTATCCCATATGTACACTAGCTCAAAACACCTTTCAGATTTTTACCTGACACCTGCATGATCGTTTGACATTTATATCATTCGCGAGTTTGGTAGTGGCACCAGCATATCTTCGACAGAGATTCTACAGCTAGACTACACCGACTAGTCCACATCTACCCACTCCTCTTAGCGTGTTCACATTATGGACCGCTTGTATATACCCTATTATGTGTGTTAGTCACTTTATCTTCTTTGCAGACCTTTTTTGTTGTGTGAAGAAGAAGAAAAATTTTCAGCCTCTTACCTTGTGTGCTCTCTTCTAGGGTTTGTGTGAGTGTGTGTGTGCTTGCAAGAGCTCAAGCTCTCTTCTCCCCTGCATCTTTTCACATTAGTAGTTGTGGAATCTAGTATTTCATGCACAAAAAAAGCACATTGAGGTGCCTTATTATTATGTCAAAGAAAGGCTCCATGCAAGAGAGATTTCCTTGACTTATGTGCCTACACATGCCAATGTAGCAGATGGGTTTACCAAGTCCCTTTCCAAGGAAAAGTTTGAGACTTTTCGTAAGGCCTTGAACTTATTATCTCTACCAGGGTAGACTGCTACACCCTCTATAGGTTCACACCATCCACTCCGAGGGGTTTGTTAGCCTTGGAAGTCCTGGTGTGAACAATCCTACACATGAGCACTTTTTACACTGTGCTGGTTGGCAAGTGTTTTTCCCCTGTGTGAACACAATCTAGCGTGTTAGACACATCAACCCCCCTAGGGCCAGGGCTACTAGTACCTTGTACTCCACACATTCATGATAATTATATCGAGTACTTCTAGCTATCACATCTCCTCTCTCTTGCTCTTTAACACCATATTAGTGAATTTGGGAATTTCCCAATTCCCATTTTTGAATACTTAAAAAAGGGGACATGGATAACATGTTTGTAAGTTTCTCAAAACCCTATCATATGACCTATCATTGGAAAGCGCTTGAAAAATGGAATCTAAAGAGCTATAAAGCGCTCATTTTGGATTAGTGGTGTTCAAGTTATGGTTAATCCAAACTTTTGACCACGTGTCCCAAACTTGTGGGAAATTCTCATATTCCCCAATATGGTGTCCTTTGAGATCAATATGATTGTGTGTGCATGTGTGTGTGTGCGTGTGCAGAGCATATACTCCCTCATCTAGCAAGGAGTCCTTCCAAAAGTTTACCAGCATACAATTCCTCTAGTGGTTCTAGGCTGGTTAAACAAACACATATACATACAAGGAAGCCTATGCCAAAGTAATCAAAGAACTTATCGATGAAGTTTTAATTTATGAAATCAAGCACATAGAGTGGGTAACACCAGTCGTGATCGTGCCCAAGAAGAATGGTAAGATCCATGTCTATGTTAACTTGAAAAATGTAAGTACATCCATGGTAAGCGTTCATTATCCATTGTCATATAGTGAACATGTGCCTGAAAGAGTAGCAAATAAAAGAAGTGTATAGCTTTTTAGATGTATTTCTTGAGTATGGCCAAGTATCCATAGACCCAAAGGGCCAACACAAAATAGCATTTGTGATAGAATAACATTTGCATATAAAGTAATGCCATTTTCTTTAGCCAATGTGCGAGCTACATTTCAAAGACTATAGCATACAAGGATTTCCTTAAGAAATACTTAGAGATTTTCATGGATGATCTCTGTGTAAACTGCAAGTTAAGATAAAAGCACATTCCCTATCTAACACTAACTGTATTAGAAAGGTGTTGATAATATAGAATATGACTGAACCTTGAAAAGTGTAAGTTTATGTGGTGAGACAGGGTGTAATCCTAGGGCACATAGTGTCTAAGAACAAAATATCTATAGATGAAGAAAAGATTCGAGTGATTGTAAAACTCAAAAGACCAGAAACACCAAAAGTAGGCCAAAGATTCATGGGTCATACAAGGTATTATAGATGCTTCATATTTATACAGGGTACTATAGATGCTTTATATTTATGTATGCGGAAATTTCTAGAGCACTATATGTCCTGCTGATATGTTTTACATGGACTAAAAAGAGTGCAAAGAGTCATTCTTTCCATAAGCTCAAGGAGGCCTTGATAAGTGCTCCAATTCACTAAGGTGGGATGTCATCTTCCACATACACATAGATGCATCATCTTATGCTATAGGATACAAACTAGCTCAACTTGGAAAAAAGAATATGGAATTTCCTATCTGTTATGCGAGATAACTCAATGATCCTGAGAGGAACCATACCACAACAGAGAGGGAAGACTTTAAGAAGTTTCACCATCATCTTTTTTAATGAATAAATTATATTCTTTGTGGACTATTAGACTTTTCTCTACCTTGTGAACAAACCATGCACCATAGGAAAATTACTCTATGGTTGATTACTTCTTCTTGAGTTTAATTCATGGTGTCAGTTTGCAAGGAAACATCACATGTTAGAGCTTATCACTTGTCAACAAACAAGGGTCGAGGACAATCTTCCAAAGACATCCTATTTCAAATAAGCTTGAGCATGGAGTTATGAGATTGTGGAATACTTGAGCAATGGGCTTTCCTTAGATGAGACCATGTCCCTAAGAAGAAATGCTAGTTGGTGAAGGCGGTAGCCCCATACACCCTAATTTTCAAACAACTCTACAGGAAAGGGAAAGATGATGCCTTTAAGACTCTATATATGTGAGCATTAGTATGTTGATATCCTAGAACAAGCGCATGCAAGAGTTGCTAGAGGGCACTTTGGAGGAGACATCATAGCAAGAAATGTCCTAAAGTAGAAAAGGGTAGAAGAAGATTCTAGTTTTAGGTAAAAGTTGTGGATGATGATACATTTATCAAACCCAATATATGAGAAGAGAAATAAGTAAATAAGGCATGTAGACCTGTTCTGGAGCATCACATATTAAATAAATAAATTCAAACACCTCTCCAACCAACACGAGAGTGACCATGGCCCTAGCCACTCTGTGTTGGTTGGGGAGGGGTGTCTAAACTTTTTTTTTTTTATATGTGATGCTCCAAAAGAGGTCTATAGGCATCTCTCTCTCTCTCTCTCTCTCTCTCTCTCTCTCTCTCTCTCTCTCTCTTTAAGTGTACGTGTATCTATAACTTTCTATAATTACATAATGCTTCTCATCAATGCATATGGCACACATGGAGGATAGACTATGTGAAGGCCTACTGAATAGCCAAAAAAAAGAATTAAATATGTTTTTACTCAACCAAAGACACACTAGTTTGGTATTTATTTTTTTATTTTTTAAAGCTTATTTTTATTATCCTTGAGGCATGTACAAGGTCCCTAGAGTAACCCATGTCATACAAAAAAAAAGTGCAAACACATGCCTAATCAACACGGCACGACTGCTGCTAGATTGGCTCCACTCGTGCCATGTTGGTTGGGCATGTGTTTACACTTGTTTTTTGTATGGTTTGCCATGGGTGACTCTAGAAACCCTGCTATTGTTATTATATCAAAAAAATTAATAAAAAACTACAACTTACTCCATACCCCACCGGCCAACCAATCTTGGTCATGTGGGGTAGGCTAGGAACGTCATAACTTAAGTTGTTGGTCCCCCTCAGAGGGTATGACCTTAAATTATACTTCATATCAAATCAAATGTATACAAATATAGATTTTTGAAGAGACCAAATCAATTAAAACACTTTCATTAAAATTAAAGGATTACAAATTACATAAATGATGAAGTGATACAAGAAACTTCTCTATTTGATCTCTATCCTTAGCTACAATCGCCCCTGGCCTACTGCATGTCTTTATCTTTTATTATTACCCTATGGGCATGGATGTCACATAGCTTTGTGTCTTTAAAAAGGCCAGTAAGAATCTACTCTATAGTTTCTTGCAAGGCCTCTAGTTCACCTAGGGTGAACCTTATCCTAAAACTATAGTCTTGAGCTATTACAAAAACCACACATTAGAAAGGTGCTCTCTGATATGACTATTGATAAGTGTTTTACATTATTACCATTTCCCTAAGTGATTTGATAGGGCCTAAATAGCCTAGCTTCTTCTTCTTTTGCTCTCTATTGTGGAGGTTTTGTTGGCTTCACTTTAAGTGTAATTGTTGGGCTTCTTATTGAAGCTCTTCTTTTCCCCAAGGCCTAGACAGCCTAGCTTCTTCTTCTTTTTCTCTCTATTGTGGAGGTTTTGTTAGCTTTAGTTTAAGTGTAATTGTTGGCTTCTTATCAAAGCTCTCCTTTCCTTTAGGCATAAATAGCTTAGCTTCTTCTTCTTTTACTCTCTATTGTGAAGGTTTTGCAGGATTCTTTTGACCTTGTTAAGATACTTCCTTGGGAAATGGTAGAGGTGGTGGAGGCATCTCTTGGTCTGTTAGTTGCTTTTGTTTCTTCTACAGTGTAGACTTCCTCCTGATTCTTGAAAGGGATTTCTTTCTCTCTATGTGGAGGTGGTTCTTCCCTTTATGCTCCACTCGTTGTGGTTGGTCCTTTCTTGGAGACCTCCTTATAGTCTCTATTTGAGGCTCTTGTACTTCTCAGCCTTGCATCGATTACTATTGCAGAGGCTCTTTTTCCATAAAAATAGTTTTTTATTTTTCTTTAGATTCTTTTGTAGTTTCTCTTGTGGGGGCTCTTGTGGTTGCTATGTCACTTTTTTATCTTTTTTGAATTGCCTTGGGGGGGATTGGAGAATCATCCTCTTGCTATGGCTCTCCTTCTTTATTTTAAGAGGTTTAGGTTTGTAGGTATGGACCTTTGAAGGAGAAGGAAATGGGTACTACCATCTTTTGTTGTGCTCAATGGACTTTTTGGCCATTAGCTTTGCATGTCCTCCAACCCTTCAAATACATCACCATGTGCTACAAGATAAGGTCTGGGTTAATCTTGTGCTCTAGTAGCTTGTAACTCTTGGAAGGGCTCATTGAAGAGTCCGTGGGGTGACCTAATGGAAGGTCTTCATGTCTGTCCCCCTCTCCTTGTTGCTGAGGAGGAGATAGATGAGTGGGTTTCTCTTCTTACTCTTGCCTACACTCATCATAAATTTCTCTCTTTCTCTTTCCTTACATAAGGCTTTCTCTTTCTTCTTGTTTTCTAGCTCCACAACAATCTTTCCCTCTTTGTAGAGCTTGATGTGTGCAGTAGCAACACCTGTTTCTTGTTGTGTCCTTACTTCTAGCCATATAAATCTTATAAATGAGGAGGAGAAGCTATTTTATAACAATAAAAATTAATGTTTAAAGAAACTGCCTAAAATAATAAGTTTTAATACTAAAAAGGAAAGTATATTTAAAATTTAAAAATTGATATTTTAATGCAAAACCACACATTTTCTCTAGCAAAATAGTGTCTTTTAACACAAATTAGTATCTTGTGCCTTAATCATTTGGCATGCACACCTATAGATCCAATTAAATAGTCCACATAATGAGTTGCTTCTTGTGTTTTCACCCCCATCCCGTGTAGTCTAGAAGTATGCAGTCTGTGCTTAATAATGTGATTTCCCCATCCCGTGTAGTCTAGAAGTATGCAGTCTGTGCTTAATAATGTGATTTCTCCATACCTTGGGTATTCTAAACAACAATGTTCGTTTCTCCCAAAGCGTCCACAATTTAGTTATTATGTTGTTATGAGGCTATTGATGACCTCTTTGCAATATTTAGCATAGTCACCTTCCTCTCTAGGCAGTCTTAGGAGTTTAATGAATTTATCCAGCTCCAAGCAAATTTTCACTCTTATATTAGCCATTGTTGGAAATTGCAACTTGTTAAATTGGTTGTGTGATCACATAGATCTTTCCAACATTCCCAATTAGTTTGTCACTTGCTTATTATCATGGTTAGATAGAAAACATCTAGTATTTTCTCCTCCCATAGATATTTCTAATGGCTTATCACTTGTGTCACTCGACTTTTTAGCATCCCTCTTAATCTCAACATTAAGCTTAACATGTACTCCATGGAAACCCATGTTGGAAAGAAAAATTTCACATTGTCAATGCATACATCGAAAAAGTCTAATGGTATAATAGAGTAAGCATAATCAAGATGAAATTGTAGCAGCTTATCGAGTATCCTTATTTACACCCTCTCCAAACTTATAGGTAATATTGGGTCCCAAGTAGGATCCTTGAGTACAAGTTGTCATTATGCATGATGAACTTGACAATAAGATAGGATATCCTCTTGATTTGGCACATTTGATGATTTTTTTAACCTAAGACAAAGGTTTTTTCTTCTTCTTAGGTAGACATGCCTCTTGAACATCAGGTTGCACCACCTTCACATTATCTCTAGCTCTATGATTTCCTTGAGCCAGCATACAACTTAACCAATTGATCATGTCTTCCATGGCTTCCACTATAGTTGCCATGTAGTATATGCAAGGGTGTGTTTAAACCTTCAAAAGGCTTTCAAATCTACACTCATATACCACTCTGCTATGAAGGTCCCTATATCTTCCACTTGTAGTGACTCGACTCTATTTTGAGCATCAATAATGGATGGGATCTCAAAGTATGAGAATATCTATTTGAGGGTATCATGAATTTCATTTGCCACTTGAGCTAATTCTATCCACCATAACGCCATTTAAGAATGTACACTAAACCCAAAATAATCTGAAGCCCTATTCATTAATGAAATGCTTATTCATTCTATCTTTTGATGCTTAATAACTTGAGCCTCATCAAGCTTATGATTTCCATTACACTTTGTAAAAAAGAAATCTTTAAAATGAGACTGAATAGCTGTCTCTTCTTGTTTCAAAAAAGAGGAATGATAAAGAAAATTTGTGGTTTCAAATAATACATCACCTACAATTATCATTCCCTTTACTAATACTTAACCATGCAAGCTTGTACTCTCCTCACATCCATGAAAATATTGTTGAATGTCTTGTACTCAAATGTGATATTATTCTTCTTTATTTGTTTTTGGTAGTGGCATAGTATCAGCATTCTTCATATCTTAGCACCTCCTCTGCTAAACTATGAACATGCTTCATTTATTTGTACCTCACCTTAAGGCCCATGGGTGTGATTTTAAGCTTTGCATGCAGTTCAACCATTTTTTAAAGCTTCATGTAGTTACTCCAACATGGAAAGAAAAGTCTCCTTGTTGTCTTTTAGCTCCCTCACTACTTCTTGAGAAGATTCAAGAAGTGACTTTAGCTAATTTACCTTTTTCTAACCCTTGCACAAAGATGTCCATGTGATGGCCAAATCTTGAGCAATAAACCATTATGACCTTCTCTAATGAAATGAACAATATCATGTAATGATACAATAGGAGGAGGTTTACATGTGCATGGATCTCGTGGATATAAACTTCCTTGCACCCAAATATCTATTTTCTTTTTTCCTTCTTACCGTAACCTCTACACTTCAACCTCATCTTGCAATATCATTGGTGAGAGCTCCTCCATGTAGCATACTCTTTCTCTAGCACCAAGTTGACATGATATCTTTTCTTCTCATTAGTGATGTTATCTAGAAGTGTCATGGAATAGTGTAATAAAAAAAGAAATAGATGAAGATAGAGAGAAACACAAAGATAGAGATTATGTATAAGAAAAAAAGATCAAACAATATTGAGAGAGAGGGGAGATAGTGAGTGAGAGAGGAGAGCGGTAGTGTGGGTTAGTCAGGGATAGCTATGGAGGAAAGAAGAGGGAGAATAAATGGTGGGAAGTGTGTGTGTGTGTGTGTGTGTGTGTGTGTGAGATAGAGACACAGAGAGAGAGAGAAAGAGAGAGAGAGAGAGAGAGAGAGAGAGAGAGAGAGAGAGAGAGAGAGAGAGAGGGTGTAGTGTAGGGAGGGAGGGAGAGATGATACCTTTTCCTCCAAAATCCATGGATTTGGAAAAGGGTTCTTTTCATTATGATGGAAAGTCAAATCTATAAAGTGGGCCATAAATCTAGCCACTTAGCCCCGAATATAGGGGTAAAAGGGTACTTTTTAGAGTAGTTACATGGTGGAATCACTCAAGAAAGGGGACTTTTTAACCTTGATTAATTACTTTAATCACTCTCTAAGCAATTCCTTAGAGGGCCCATTTTTTCATATTATCCCTAATGTAGACCAAAAAAATATTTGTGATTGATGTTTGCATTTGAATCATTCATGTGTCTCCTTCTATTTCCAGTATATTTGTATTATTCATGCATCTCCTTCTATTTCCAATATTTTTATATCGAAAAAAATGTAGATTTGATTTGCATATAGGATTTTGTCCTTTTATTGCCATCATGTTTATAAATATTTCAAAAATCTATCATTACCAATTTTGCTATTCTAAATTCTCATTACCAACTTTGACATTTTAAATGCTCATTATCAGCACATAGATCAAGAGTTTGGGCATGTAGAGTTGTGTCAATTATATGATAAAGAAAACAAACTCAATAACTAGGTAATTTCCCTGGCATATGCCATATTTCTTTGTCGCATTTGTGAATTTTCTTTTTTTGCTCTTTGTTTCTCGTGCTCTTGCCATATGTTTGCATCTCATTAGTGAGCATGAAGAGCCCTACAAACTAGTGGAGTTGGCCTAGCCACCAACAACACCTTGTCTCTATAGGAGATCCATAATAGCATCAACAATGGCTATAGAAAATAGATCTGAAGAAATTTTAAACCTACCTTGGGACATGCTAATAAAAGTGCTTAAGCACAACATTGAGGTGAGCTCCAACTACATGAACTGATGTCATATCAGAGGAAGAGAGAGTAGAGATAATTGAGTAGCTCATGTCCGAAGCATTTCAGCTACCTCTAGAAAGCATCGCCACAATAGAACCATCATCCACCAATGTGGACATGTAGAAGGTTTCAAAATAGAAATCTTAGTAATGAATACAACATAGGTGCTTTCATAGATGAAGTCTGACAAAACATTAATACCGATGGTACTGTGAAGAAGAGCTACAACATGAGCAAAGTAAACAATACTATAATCAACGTACTAGAAAAGGGCACACTAGTGGCATGGGAGAATGTCCGTTCAAAAAACCTAGAGAAGATTATAAAAAAGTTAGATACAAAGGGAGGCAATCTGAAGATTGGGGTGCACGTGGCTCAGCTAACGGCGGGTAGCCAAGACAAAAAATAATGTGAAAGTAAGAACAACTCCCAACATCATCCAGTTATGCTGTTGTAAGCAACCATAGCCACACTAGATTCTCTAGAGCACACCAAAACAGACAAGGAGGTAGAGCACAATCATCCATAAAAAGAACTTTTAAATTTAGACAAGTGGAGGTGAGGAAATGGGACCCAACAATAAAGAAGCCAAAGATAAGTCAAGCGTAGAAAGCTATCCTTGATAAAGAAAGAAGATTTACTATAAAGGACATACTAGGAATCCTGACTATAAAAGAAAACCAAAAAAGTCAACATGCACAAAAGTCTACAAATCAAGAAGAACCAGATTGGGAGGCAGCACCACCTATGTTTTAAATGGAAGTGAAAAGCCCTTATACTCCACCCTAAGATGTCATCCTATCTGATAATGAGTTTTGAATCAATAGTACAAGTTAATCCTTTTGATGCTCTAGTAGTAGTCCAAGTAATACAAAGCTTTGTTAATGAATACCACTCACAAGCAAAGAATAAGAAGGGGATGTCATAAAAAAAGAGGCTGAGCTAGAAAAATTCAAGTCAAACATCGTCACACTTTGCAAAGACGTGGAGGAGCAAAAAGCCATTATAGCTTGAATAACAAACTTGTAACTCTAGCTTTTGAAGAAGCATGATTCCAAAATAAAACACTGCAACATAAATTCTAAGAGCTAGAGGGAGAAGCCAACCTATTGAGGTTGGATAAGATGAAGCTGTTCGATTCATTAAAATTTGCACAATAGTGAGTGAAAACGGTTGAATAAAGGGAAAATAAAGTGGTAGAATCACTTCAACAATCTCTTTGGAATGTGGAGAAGGAAACATAATTCAATCAAGTTGGATAAGATCTTGATAAGATGAAGTTGTATGATTCATTAAAATCTCCAAGACAATGAGTGAAAACAATTGAAGAACAGGAAAAGAAAGTGGTAGCATCACGTCAACAATCTCTTAAGAATGTGGAGAAGGAAACATCATTTGATAAAGTGTAACTGGTTAAAACAAAGGCCAAGCTGCATTGATGGAGTTTGGAAAAGCTCCAACCACCAAAGGAGATGTTGAAGTTTGGAAAAGCTCCAACTACCAAAGGAGATGTTGCAAAGGTGGAAAGATTTTCTATGTGAAGCATGAGGGAGGCTTGGATAATAAACCTATATGAGCTTCAAGAAAAACTTGGATTTCATTCCGTACCTAAACCCTTCATGCCAACGAGCAATTCCACCCCCTCAAGACAAACCAAATGATGCAGACCATGACAATGGTTTAGATGCAGGCACACAACACCAAAAGGAGAAGGATGAGCTGAAGGCCTGCTTTGTAGGAGGCACTAGCTAAGTCTCATAACATGGTGAGATAGCTCAAGGAGACAAAGCAACTGGAGCTATGGTGACAAAAGGGAAAACCAAAGTGGTCGAATAGACAAAGCAACAGGTAGCTACAATTACCAAATGGAAAACCAAGATGGTTGAATACACACCAAAGAAGAGGACCATTAGGTTGCCAACAAATGATGACATCAAAAACACGGACATCGAGCAGCTAAAGGAGCACATTTCCTGATGATCTACCAAAGCCAAAATTTATGAGAATGAAATTTATCCAAAGTACTTGCTAATGGCACATCTTTAGCCAAAGAGCAAACTTGCAGAGTAATAATAAGAAGGAAGCTTAACCATGAAGAAATTATCACAACCATACTCCAATAGAATCCACAAATGTCCAAAAGCTACAATAAGAACTAGAAAAAGTCAAGGAGACCCCACAAAGTAAGACAAAATCTTAAAAATGAAAAATTGACACTAGAGTCATAGTTGCTATACGTCTAGGACTGGGCAAATAGAAGCACTCAATAGCCCAAGGAAGCCAAGGCATAAATGGAACTATGTAAACAAAAAGCTGTGCAGCTAGAGAATTAATTAGTAGATAAAGGAGAAGTGGAGTAGGCAAAGAATATTAAAGACCTCTTTTAACTACAAAAATAAAATGCAAATTGAAAGAAAAAAATCAAGCAAGATTGATTCAAAACTCTCAAACATCAAAATCTGTTAGAGAAATAATTGATAAGAGCAATAGAAGTCCTTGAGGAGATTTGCAAGTACACAATCGAGAAAAAATTTTCCCTACTGCCCATTGTTCTGTGCTTTTTTTAGAACCCTTGTTGAGTTCATATGGTAAGATGGAGGAAGAAAAATCACCTCACAAACCAAATGATAGTGTTATGATGTCGAATCCTATCCAACAACTATTCATGGTAATGTTAGGTCTATGTGCCACTTAGATCTGAATTATAATGATACCTAAGAATAGGACCATTGCTAGGAGACTATTTTATTGATGTGATAAAATTCAGACCCATAAGAATATGTCTCTGATATTCCTTATCTACACACGTGTGCACACAAGCACTACTAGAGCCCAAAATTCCATATTGGATTATCTTGCCATGTTGGATTAGCCGCCAACATATATACCAAAGGGATTTTCTACATACATGCTTGAAAGAGGCATAAAGCATCAATGTACGACCACTACACACCTTAGCAAAATGGTGTGACAAAGAGGAAGAACATCATGTCCCATATGGGCATTGCATGTTAAGATGGTTTTTAGATACATTATGTGATAGTAGATTGATGAATCTTTTTCCATTAGGGGTGCTGAGATGGTTTTTAGATACATTATGTGATACTGGAATGACAACTCTTTCACCATCACAAGAATGGCCATAGGGGTGTTGAGATGGCTTTTAGATACATTACATGATAGTAGAATGATGACTCATTTGCCACTCAAGAGTCTATAGGGGTGCTGAGATGGTTTTTAGATACATTATGTGATAGCAAAATAATAACTCTTTTTCAATTCAGGAGTCCATAGGGGTCTTGAGACGGTTTTCAAATACATTACAATGACAACTCTTTTGCCATTCAGGAGTTCATAGGGGTGCTAAGATTACATGATAGCATAATGGCAACTCTTTTTCCTAGAGCAAGACACGTGTAGGCTCTCATTATGCATCTACTTATATTGTGGATCATGCTCCCATTGCTAGTTCATGTAAACTTATTTCTTTTGAGGAAGCACATAAAGATAATCATGTGTGCCTTGCACGATGACTATGACTCAATACTTAATGACTCCATTTCAATTCACGAGTCCATAGGGGTGTTGAGATGGTTTTCAGATACATTATGGGATAGAAGAATGACAACTCTTTTGCCATTCAAGAGCTCATAGGTGTGCTAAGATTACATGATAGCTAATGACAATGCTTTTGCCTAGAGCAAGACACGTGTAGGTTATCATTTTACATCTACTTATATTGTGGATCATGCTCCCATTGCTAGTTCATGTAAACCTGTTTCTTTTGAGGAAGCACATAAAGATAATCATGTGTGCCTTGCACAATGATGATGACTTGATACTTAAGATTAAAACTTGGTATTTGGCTAGTTTACCTCATGATAAGAGAGCCATTGGTACGAAATGGGTTTAGAAGCTAAAGAGAAAGACAGATAGTAGTGTTGACCACTACAAGGCTAGGCTTGTTTTGCAAAGGGTTATGCTCATTAGAAGGGAATTGACTATGATAAAACCTTTGCTCCCACATCACGTATGACTGCCATTAGGCATATCATCACATTGGAACCACACCATAGTTGGCATGTACAAGAGAGCCATTGGTACGAAATGGGTTTAGAAGCTAAAGAGAAAGACAGATAGTAGTGTTGACCACTACAAGGCTAGGCTTGTTTTGTAAAGGGTTATGCTCATTAGAAGGGAATTGTCTATGATAAAACCTTTGCTCCCACATCACGTATGGCTGCCATTAGGCATATCATCACATTGGAACCACACCATAGTTGGCATGTACATTAGTAGACTGTCTTTTTGAATACTTATTTATGTAAAGAGGTATATGTATCTCAACCTTGTGGTTTTGTCCAGAAGGGGAAAGAGAAGAAAGTATGCTGTCTATAAAATACTTTGTATAGCCTTAAGCACGCTCCTACAGCATGTTATGAGAAGATTAATGCATACTTGGTTGCACATGTTTTTTGCAATAGTCCAATTGAAAGTACCCTCTATGCTAAGAAGAGTAAACAAGATTTTTTAGTCATCATTCTATATATTGATGGCATGCTACTCATAGTCCCTAATGATAAGAAGATTTCAGCCTTCAAGGGTGAATTACATGTGTCATTTGAGATGATAGATTTGGGCCCTTGCATTATTATTTGGGCATTCTATTTTTCTAGCATGATGATGGCATTGTCATTTGTTGTGAAATAATTTAAGTATATACAGGCTGTTGAAGAGGTTCAATCTCGAATACTATAAGCCTATTGCCATGCTAGTAGAAGAGACATGTCCCAGGCTTAGTCTCGAGAATCTAGGTGACCCTTTTGGTGAATAAGACTCCCATTCTCCCACTTTTGGGGTCATTAACTCTAATTAAGTTACTTAGTGATTAATCCCATTGCTTAAATATATTAACATGTTATTAATTCTTAATCATATCTTTTCTTGATCAGTATGAGCTACCTTAATTCTAACAATCGATTATCGAAGCTTGGTTAGGATAGGTTTAGCTTAGGTTTAAGCCTTTAATTATTCTTCTAATATCTAATTAATAACTAATCCTCTTTATAAGCTTATTTAGCATTTATGTTCTCTTCTCCATCACCCAAGCTTAATGGAGTCGTGATTGCTCCTTCTATAACTAAAAATTTCTCAAATCATTTCTTGAGCTTGTTGCCTACTAAAGAGCGCCCAACCTAGGTGCCTCAATACTTCAAACCGCCAATAGAAGAAGGCAAAAAATTTTATGCACATCTAGCCCTTCGTTTTCTGATGAAAAATGTGAATTTGGCTTCATTCGAGCAAATCGGAGGCATTTGAGTTGGCTTTAGGGGTTTTCAGCACTGCTAAACACGCTAGTACCAATTGGATTTAAGCTTTGTGCATTTAGACACTTTTTTGGAAAAGTAGAGGTTAAGGTTTGATTATTGAGCTTAATGTTTTCTTTATGGGCCTAAAACTCATCTAGATTATATGTTATTGATAGCCTTAAGTGCGCTTGAACTCATTCATAGCATAACCACTTCAAATCAATGCTCTAAATTCCCTCAAATTTATGTACACAAAATAGAGAATTAGTCTCACTAATCCTTGATTAATCAAAATTAATATCAGTCATTGAGTGCAATGGTATTGCATTATTTCCATTGGCTCTACAGCTTTGTATCACTTCATATTCAATTTTCTCCTTCATTTAGTGCTCCAACAATCCACTCCAAATCAATCTCTTTACTGTTTTACACTTTTGGGAGTGTGTTTGATAATAATTGCTTAATCTTTACATTTAGCACTAATTAAATTAATTTGTAAAGAGATTAGACATTGGATCTAGTAAAAAACTAGCTTGGTAAGACCATACCTCTCTCTTTCCATGGCTACCCCTACCAAAATTAATAAATTTAAGGGTCATTCATTCTCTATACACGGCAAACCAAAGTAAAATTTACACTTATGAGAAAGGCGTTATAGAACATAGCATGTGGGAAGGAAAAGAAACCTTTAACCAAGGAAGATAAAGCCACATGGGTGTCCAAAGATGAGAAATCCCTTATCATATTAGCGTTTTGGGTCTCATCTGGTGGTCAATTCATTGATCATATCGATGGAATGGATACATCATATGAAGCTTGGGAAGAGCTAGAAAAATTCTTTAGAGTGCAAGCCAAGAGCTCCAAGATTAGCTTACTAATTCAATTGTTTAAACTCAACATGATTGAAAGAAAACTCTCTTGCTACACATCTTAACCATATGAAGAGTCTCGTAGGTATTAAAATGAATATCGATGAAGATATTTGCATGCTTTGTTGCATAAAAGTCTACCACCACAGGAAGACCATGGAAACATAGTTGCTACACTCACCAATTTACCATCTCCAAAGTTGGTCGACATCATTGTGTCCTTCATGGAGGAAGAGAAAAAGATAAAAGAAAAAAAACATGGAAAAGCCATCTCTTCTCACATAATGAGGCCTACTACATAAAGAATATATCCAAAGGGTCTAGACCAACAAAGGGCACCTTAAAAAACAAAGAAAATGATAAATGCAACTTTTGTGTGTGGCAGGCCAAAGCACTTTAAGAAGGATTACTACATCAAGAGGAAGATCTCCACCATAGAAGAAGAAAATCAAGAAGAAGGTGAAGACAATACTGATGAGGCCTCACATGAGGCCACCCTTATTATTGAATCTGATTGGGGCTTCTAGGCCAGATCACTTGCATCCTAATCCATTGTACTCAGTATATGCCTTTTGAATTATACTTACTTTGTAACCCTATAAACCAGAGTGAGTTCTAGGTTGGGATGTCACAGGGGTAGACAAGTCATGAAGCATCCCATGGGCTACTGCTAGGGGTTGGGGTCATCAATTTGAAGGGGGAATTATTGGATAAATTGATGTACTTGGGATTTATGGATGTAGAGCATAAGCCTTAGGTCATTTTTCAAAGGTTAAAATGTCACAATAGTTGTAAAATGTGCTAGCAAAGGTGAGAGCTAATATCATGGAGAGAATATGTGGAAGCTAGAATTATTGAAAGATTCGTGGAGAGAATCGTTGACTTTGAAGAATATGTGGAAGCTAGAAATATTGAGAGATTCATGGAGAGAATCATTGACTTTGAGTAGCTATAAGCATGATTAGCCTTTGCTAATCTATCTTATACTCTGCCTATTTAAGAGGCACACATCTAATGGAAATCATACTCCCATTGTCTCACTTATGGTGTCATTAACTCTAATTAAGTTTCTTAGTTATTAATCCCATTAACTCTAATTAAGTTTCTTAGTGATTCATCCCATTACTTAAGCATGTTATTAGTGCTTCACCATGTATTTCCTTGATCATTATGAGCCAACTTAATTACAACACATAGCCTAGGTAACCAAGCATTAGTAGGCTGGGGTTTCCACTATTTGGAGGGTTGGGATATTCCATCCTGGGGGGTGATTCACAACTACATGCCTTTAGTGATTCAGTTTATGGTCTCTTAATTGAGAAAATGTATCTACAGCCCAAGTATCATGCGTTAGAAGGCTGTCTAGCGAGTTTTACAAGGCACTCAGCACCTTAGATTGTTCTATCTTGGGAGGTGAGTACAGGGCACTTAGTACCTTAGATTGTTCTATCTTGGGAGGTGAGTCATATTTTCATGCCTTCAATGATTCTAATTAGATTAGATGTCATGAAACCAGAGTGTCCACTAGTGAATTTTTTCTTTCGTCTTGGTGATTCATATAATTCATGGCATAGAAGCAACTAACAATAGTGGCCAATTCAAGTTGTGAAGCTGAGCACATGGAAGCTTTCTACACGCATGTGTGTTTAGCTCATACACCTTATGGCTAATTTGGGTGTTGGAAGCTGAGCACATGGAAGCTTTCTAGTTACACGCGTGTGTGTTTAGCTCATACACCTTATGGCTAATTTGGGTGTTGGAAAGTCGTAGCACTTCTTGCGCGAGGCAGGGGTCTCACACTCGGGGCCTCGCCCACGGATATCCGGACAAGAGACTAATCCGTCGGTTTGTCCAAAACCGAAACCGGAAAAACTTCCTTTACCCGGAAAGCATGGGCGATTCCACCAGGATAACTCTTTACTCTAACGTAGTCAAGATCATTACGGATCAACTGATCTGACTGCACCTTTAACGGTACTTGGTCAAATCAAGGAAGAAACTTGCACTTGGATCATTGGGATCAACGCTTTTTTCCCCATCAAGAGGCACAGCCGTTGATTCCTATCCATAGAACAATTTCTATCCAGGATTTACTTCATCTATCGTAATAATAGAAATTAAATCTCGATTTACGGATCCATCAGTCCAGCCTAACCCCATCCGATCCCATGGGTTAGCCAACCGCCCAACCACTGTAGTGATGGGATCCAATTTGGAATTTGGTTAGGTTTTGTCCCGGGTACCAAGGAAAAGAGTTCCAAGGCCCCCTGGCCGGAAGTTCATGCAAACATAAAACTAGCCACACCACTTACACACCCAATATGAAATTGCCTTTTTCTTAGCATCAGCTAACTTTAAAACAATCCTTTAATGAAACCATAGTACCACTGATCACAATCTTCCAATTTATCCGGTTGATTCATAATTTTCCATCATTCCTTCATCAGAGTATCTATGGCATCATTGGCAACTAGAACGCTCACCACCTGTCCACACAGAGGCCTTTTCAATAGTTCCTAGCCCATAATACTCGGCAATATAATCACTTATAAAAATTCAAGATGGACTCTCGTTGAAGATCAGCAAGATCAACCAACAGATCCATATAAAGAGCCATGGACTCATCCACTGAAGACCAACAAGGTCAATCAACCAGATCCATGCCCGGTTTCACAAAACAACTCTTACTCCTTGTTCCAATATCTTCCTCGACGCACGCGTGGGTATCCTGGGCGACCCAGAGCCCGAGCACCGTATGGTCAGCACCCTCTAGGATCCTTCGCAGGTGACCTAGCGCTTCACTCATAGGCCGCTTCCTTGGTCCCTCATCCACCGTACCGGAAGCTCACCATTTTAATCGAACCGAGGCTGGTCAAGACCTCGGCCGACCTTGCTACGCGAGACGTCCTCCATTGACTCTCCGTCAGCAGTTGCAACTTTATCAGATACGTCTCCACGACCTTAATCACAAGACGGTCAAAATGCTTTCCCAGCATTCTTGACATAAAACAGCCATTTACAAACAGTTTACAAATACAATTTCTATATTAACTCTCATTTTTCCACATTATCCCTCATACAATCCACATTACTTATTCCACATTTCATTTATATGTGTACTCATCCAATCACATCATTTTCCATCTCTTCACTTCAGATTCCTTCACATCACATATCATATATTCACATCCATATCCACATCCATACATCCACATCCACATCCACATTCACATCCATACATCCACATCTACATGCTTATCTCCATTTTCACATCCTCATTTATACATCCACATCCCATATCCACATTCATACATACACATCCATATCCACATCCATATCCACATCCATATCCGCATTCATACATACACATCCATATCCACATCCACATGCATACATTCATTATCACGTCCTCATTCATACATCCACATCCACATATACATCCACATCCACATTCCCATTCACATCTATACATCCACATCTACATCCACATTCACATACATCCACATCCACATTCCCATTCACATCTATACATCCACATCTACATCCACATACATACATACATCCACATACATACATACATACATCCACATCCACATTCCCATTCACATCTATTCATCCACATCTACATCCACATTCACATCCACATTCCCATTCACATCTATACATCCACATCTACATCCACATTCACATCCATACATCCATATCCACATTCCCATTCACATCTATACATCCACATCTACATCCACATTCACATCCACATTCCCATTCACATCTATACATCCACATCTACATCCACATTCACATCTATGCATATACATCTTCATGTATACATCTATTTTCACATTCATACATCCATACTCCCATCTCCACATCCACACATCCATATACATACATCCATTTCACATATACTTCTTACCTCATCCCATACACATCTTATCACATCTTAATTCATCTTATCACCTCTTATACACCTCTTATCACATCCTATCACATCTTAATTCATCTTATCACCTCTTATACACCTCTTATCACATCCTATCACATCTCATATCTATTTATAGAATACAATAGAATTCTTATATTTGATATAAGATTTCTTTACACATTTACTTATCCATAAATTCTATTTAAGGAGATTAATACTTCCGAATTAAAAATCAATTTTTTTATGCATCTTCTTATGCATAAATTCAATTTAGTAGGAATTACACTTTTAGAATAAAAGAATTTCTCTTATGCATCTAAGTTATGCATAAAATCCATTTATGAGAAAAATCACACTTTTAGTATAAAAAGAATATCTTTTATGCATACCTCTATGCATGAAATCCAATATGATAAAAGTAACACCCTTACAATAAAATAATCAACTTTTTATGCATATCTCTATGCATGAAATTCAAATTTGATAAAAGTAACACTTTTGATATAAAAATTTATCCATTATGTATACTTCTATGCATGAAATAAAAATGATAAAAGTAACACTTTTGATATAAAAATTTATCCTTTATGCATACTTCTATGCACGAAAATAAAAATAATAAAAATAACACTTTTGATATAAAAATTTATCCATTATGCATACTTCTATGCATGAAAATAAAAATAATAAAAGTAACACTTTTGATATAAAAATTTAAGCATTATGCATACTTCTATGCATGAAATAAAAATGGTAAAAATAACACTTTTGATATAAAAACTTATCCTTTATGCATGATTAAAATTCAATTTCTCCATGATTATAATAAAATTCTTTCAATTAATCTAGGATGATAATTCCTAGAATATGGTAGGAAGTCCTCTTTTTATGCTTTGAATGAGATTATTTTATGCATAATTTTTATAAAAATTTTGCCATAGCTCCGCTGCTATGACTGATAAATCTCAATTTTTCTAAGGGATAATGCTTATCATTAAAAAAATAATTAAAATAATCTCTAATTGGATTATTAATCCATAATGGATTGAATCATTAATATACATAAACTAAAAGCATAGAAAAAAGCTATTAATTTGGCCTCAAGCATAGCTTAATCTTGGGTTAAGGAAAAGCTTTATGAAAAGCTTCATTTGGATTGAGAATGGGTCATGAGTATGACCATTTCTTGAGTGAGAGAGATAAATTACATAAAAACCATTAGAATTTAAACATAAATAAAAATTAACTTCAATAGCATTTATTAAATTATGTAACTCTTCACTACTATTCACCAATTAACTTTAATAGCATTTAAAAAACCATACCAATTAAGCTTCTCAAGCTTGAGAGGGGTTGAGAAGAGAGAAACATTGAGAAATTATAGAAAAGATCAATATTCACTAATTACCTTACAAATTGCTTGATTCTTTGTTCACGGTAGAGGCCCCCAACCAATCAATTGGTTAAGTATGTTGATGGAGCCACTAATGGGGATTGAAGAAAGAGGGAAGATCCAAAAACTAGTGAATTATTAAATAAATTCACAGTTCTTGGCTTAGGTGGAGTAGAGTAACGATGCATAAACACTATATATTTTTCAACAAGGGGGAGGCTTCTATTTATAGGAAAAATTGAGCTCCTAACCAAACAAACTGATTCTAGAATTTTCTAAATCAGTTTGGTCAATATTTGACCATTTTTAGGTTAGTTAAGCTAACTTTTTGGAACTAGACTTGAATGAGGAGAGAGGAGAGATGAAATATCTCAATTTTTATGAGTTTAAAACTCATTCAAGCATGTGAAATATGCACCTCCTTTAAAGAACTCCCCTTCCTTACATATGTGTCATAATGGAATCATTTTAATATTGCTCATAGTTTTTTTACTAATAAACCTTGTACATTTTCAACTCTTCATCTTATGTGAAATATGCACCTCCTTTAAAGAACTCCCCTTCCTTACATATGTGTCATAATGGAATCATTTTAATATTGCTCATAGTTTTTTACTAATAAACCTTGTACATTTTCAACTCTTCATCTTATGTGAAATATGCACCTCCTTTAAAGAACTCCCCTTCCTTACATATGTGTCATAATGGAATCATTTTAATATTGCTCATAGTTTTTTACTAATAAACCTTGTACATTTTCAACTCTTCATCTTATATGAGCATTTAAGGGACTCCCCTTCCTTACATATGTGTCATAATAAAATCATTATACCCAAAATATCTCATATTTTTAATATTGCACATAGTTTTTTACTAATAAACCTTGTACATTTTCAACTCTTCACCTCATGTGAGCATTTACTCATTTTTGGGTATTTTCTTTTTACAAGTTGGATTTATCTCCTCCCTACACATGGATTGATGCTATTGGTCCATAGGAACCTTAATTGGACCATAGTCTAAAGATTTCTGAAAATCTAGACCCTTAGGCTAAGGTTCTTTATACCTATTTTCAATTAATTCCAATTGCACATTGAAAAATTCTTTTTTGAATTTCTGTTTCAGGGGAACTCATCTGAATTAGAAGAGATATTTTTCTATCCAAAAATATTCAAAATTTGAATATTCTCTCTCTAGAATATTTTTCTCTCTCTAGGCTAAAACAGATAGAAACAAGGTCTTTATATTTCTGAAGAGGGATTGATTACAGGGAAAGATAATAGACATCAAAAAGGGGGTGGGGGAGGAATCTTACACATTAGTAGTCGCAAGGAACCCTATGTTCCATGCTTGCACTAAGAACATTGAGGTGCATTATCATTATCTCAGGAGACTCTCTATAGAAGAGATCAACTTGGTTTATGTGTCTATACATGACATGAAAAATTTGTTCACTCATGAGGCTCTTTCTACAAAGATCCTTTGTAAAAACATTTAACATTTCCACAAAGATTTGGGCTTATTGCCTTTTGATGGGGATTGATCATCCATATCCCTACACATGTTCATATCATCACTCTAGGGGGAATTTTAAAAAGTTTGAAGCTTTTCGCAAATCTTTGGGCTTATTACCTTTTGATTTGTGAAAAGTTTAAATCTTTCCACAAAGCTTTGGGCTTATTGCATTTTTGTGGTGATTGACCATGCATAATCTTGCAGATATTCACATCATCACTCTAGGGGGGATTTGTAGATTGTATGTCATGGTAGTGGTATGCAAGCGCATGTTGGACTAGGTCAAGGCTCTTCCTCTGCCTTTAGGAGGTTTTTTTCCCTAACTATGTGAACAACCTCTTATCCACATTTTAGAGTGTACTTATCTTTTTTACTTGGTACACAGGTTGAGTTATGTGCTCTCTTCCCTCTCTCTACATCTCCATGTAAGTGTCTTAATGTTTGTGCATTGTGTTGCTTCCTACTGCATTCGGCCCGATCCCAACAAAGTGCACATAGGCTAATAGGATTCTACTAAGCACTAAAAATTTGGCATGAAATGGTAGCATGATAAAATAATAATTCTAAACTTATGTTTTAGTTTCTCTAACATCAAATGACTATATACTTTCCCATTTTCTACAACTTTATGTCCTTATTTGTAAACATCAAAACTATTGTTTACCACTCGAAAACTATTTGTAAACATCAAAACTATTGTTTACCACTCCGTTGGTTAATATGGGTTTGCCTGCCCAACCTATTGCCATCTTACCAAAGCAGCCTTACCATGCGCTTAATGTAAAATAGGCTAAGTCTATGGACTTAGTGTGCATAGTTTCTTGTTTAATAGAGGCTATACCATTTTAAGTTTGGTCGGCCTAGTGTGAAAACTAGTCACTTGTATATAAGTCATTTTTTTATAATAAGTAATACACAATCATTCCCTTGCACAATAGTTTGGCTGGCCTAGTGTGAAAACTAGTCACTTGTATATAAGTCATTTTTTTATAGTAAGTAATACACAATCATTCCCTTGCACAATAGTTTTCTTGTGAGATCTCTTTTTTCTCTCTTCTTGCTTGTTTGCATGCTATTGTGTTCTTACTACTTGCTTGATGAATGCTTGCTTGGATAATTTTGATTATAAGTTGTCTTCTTACATTAGCTTCCTCTTCTCCCCCCACCTTTTCTGGGAGAGAAGCCACGTGAACCCCCACCTTTTGTGTCGAGAGAAGCCCCACAAAACCCCACCTTTTGTGTGAGAGAGAACCCCCATGAAGACGGATCTCTCGTTACCTCCATCAAGGCATACAGAGCTCTCCCTTCACCCCTTTGGTAAAGGAGAATTTTGGGGTGACAACGGAGTGAGGATGAGATGGATGAGCTAGCGCACCCACACAGGAAGTTATAGATTGTGACTCTAAGGCAAGACCAAATGACAAATGCATCGACGAAGCTAAGATAAGCTCTTGACTTGAATACCTATAATCCAAAGTAATACTAGTTAACTTAGATTTGAATATCTTTCATTTGCATGTGTAAATCATTACACTAGAATCAATAAACTTCTTATATTCTCCTCTAAAGCCTTTAGAAACAAGAGGGTGACCACTCTCTTTCTGTAATTTACAAATCTCTAATCCATCACCTCTCCCAGGTATCAAAGTGAGCAAGAGAGGGTGAATTATGATAATAGCAAAGACTAGTGGGGCCAAAGGATAATTTTGCCTCAATGACCTATGTAGAGTAAAATACCCCACCACTAGGCCATTTAGTACTCAACCCTAAAAAGATGCAGGGGAGAAGAGAGCTTGAGCTCTTGCAAGCACAACACACTCACACAAACCCTAGAAGAGAACACACAAGGTGAGAGGCTGAAAATTCTTCTTCTTCTTCACACAACAAAAGAGGTCTACAAAAGAAGATAAAGTGACTAACACACATAATAGAGTATATACAAGCAGTCCATAATGTGAACACGCTAAGAGGAGTGGGTAGGTGTGGACTAGTCAGTGTAGTCCAGCTATAGAATCTTTGGTGAAGATATGTTGGTGCCAGCTACCAAACCCGCCAGTGATGTAAATGTCGAACGGTCATGCAGGCACCTCGTGAGTGTTAGCTCATGTTGAGCTTGACATCTCAACACTCCCCCTCAAGCTCAACCCCAGCTCATGAACTCCAATCATATCTTAAAATGTGCGGAGATTTCTGAGCTCCTAAGGCCTTCGTGTGAAGATGTCAGCGACCTGATCGTGTGTGCTAACATAGGCCAAGTCAATGTCGCCTGCCAAGACTCTCTCCTTGATCAAGTGGTAATGTACCTCAATGTGTTTCGTGCGCGTATGGAAAACTAGGTTCCTGGCCAACTGTATACTACTAAGATTGTCACAATATATGACAACCTTTCTCTTCACATGCAACCCGAAATCACCAAAGTAGCTTGCGTAACCAATCTACCTCACACGCTGCCACCGTAACTCCTCTATACTCGACAAGGCAACTATGGGCTTCTTCTTACTGCTCCATGTCACAGCAAAACTCCCCAATGAAAACATAAATCCACTGGTAAATCTCCTCTCTGAGATGCTACCTACCCAAATTATCTACATCCGTGTACCTATATAACTCCAATGAAACTCCTGCTACATAAAAACAATGCATAATCGACAGTGATCCTCAAATATCGAAGTGTGCGTTGCACACTGTCCAGATGTGGTTTGCATAGAACTTGCATAAACTGACTCTCTAAGCTAACAATGTAACTCAAATCTGGCCTATTGATCGTGACATATATCAACCTTCCCACAATCTTCTTGTACATAGTGGGATCCTCCAACACAACCTACATCCACAATAAGCTTGCCATTTTGATCTAATGGCACTGAGATTGACTTACAATCAACTATCCCATACTTGGACAACATGTCCAATATATACTGTCTCTGTGTGAGACAGCCAAATACCCTCAGGTGTGCGAATGACCTCAATTCCCAAAAAGTAGCGCAGGTCTCCCAAATCCTTCATCTCAAACTTTCTTTTGAGAAGACTTTCACATGCTCAATCTCATCCAAGTTGTCACCCCCAACAATAAGATCATCTATATATATGGTCATGATCACAATACCCTTATCACTCTTGCACACATACAAAGAGTGATTTGCATCTGCCATATGGAAACCAATAGTGATAAGATACTCAGCAATCTTGTCATGCCATGCTCGTGGAGCTTGCTTCAGCCCATACAAAGCCTTACAAAGCTTACATACATACTCTTGGTGACCTGTATCCTCAAAACTTGGTGGCTGATCCATATACACTTCTTCTTAGAAGTCGCCATGAAAGAACGTATTTTTTTACATCCATCTGATGTAGAAACTAGCCTTTAGTTGCAGCCACCACAATCACACCTCTCACCATTGCCATCTTTGTAAGTAGGAAAAATGTCTCCTCATAATCAATCCATGTGTCTATGCATATCCTTAGGCTACAAATCTAGCCTTGTACCTACTTATGCTACCATCACTGTTATGTTTCACCTTATACACCCACTTATAGCTAATAGCGTTCTTGCCTTCAAGCAATGGCACCAAATACCAAGTCTCATTTCTATACAATGCATCCATCTCGTCATCCATAGCTTTCTCCCGACACACATTTCCAATAGCCTCATCAAAACATGTGGGCACAACTTTTGCCATATAAGCAAAGTGATGTGCCATAACCATCATAAGGCAACCTCTGCACAAGGTTTTTGACTCTTCTCGATCTTCGTAACTTTGCATTCATGGATTCCATAGCCTTCTTCACACTAGGTGTCCTCATTGCTGGAACCTCGAGATCCTCATCAAGGCTCATCTCCAAGCCACTATACTCTCCATCGATAAGACAATACCCTGCAGAAATATCAGGCATACCAAGGGGCTCAACCACTTTCTCTTTGCCTTTATGTGATGTACCAACAATATTTCCAAGACTGGTATTATGATGCAGCCTACCACTCCATGGTCTATCAACAAAACCATTGGATGAGGACTCTCCTGGTCCACTCAATGACTGTGATTGTTGACTTGCACTCTGTGCAACCACATTTCCACTTACATCAGTCCCAACAAAATCTTTTTTAGTAGCATACCATCTACTAATCTCATCAAATACAACATCCTTGCTTACCCTCAATTCACGTGTAGTAGGATTATAGCATCTGTATCCCTTTTACTAATGGGAATACCCAATAAACACACATTTTTCTGCCTTTGGATCTAGCTTGGTACGTAACTCATTTGGCACATACACAGGCAATACATCCAAAAAATTTCAAGTGAGACAAATCAGGTTTCTTGCTAATAAACTTCTCCTCTGGTGTGTTACATCATGTATGGCTACAGTAGGAATCCTATTCATGATATAAACTGCTGTAGACACAGCCTCAGCCAAATACTATGTGGCATATTCTTCTCTGCCATCAATACTCGTGCTATCTCTGCAATGTGCCTATTTTTCTATCACCAACTCCATTTTGCTATGGAGTGTATCTACATGTAAATTGTCTGTGAATGCCATTCTTTCGCAAGAATTTAGAGAACTCATTGGAGAAGTATTCTCCCCCTCCATCTGACCTTAGGCACTTCACATGCTTTCTTGTCTGTTTTTCAACCACCACCATCACTCTAAAATTTTAAAAATGAGTGAACACTTCACTCTTCTCCTTCATGAAATACACCCACACTTTCCTCGTGTGGTCATCAATGAATGTTACACAGTACCTGCAGCCACCCATAGACATAGTCTTTGCAGGACCCCATACATCTGAATGCACAACATCTAGTACATTCCTGCTCACATTTCTGTCATGTGGAAATACATGCTTTGTTTGCTTTCCAAATTGACATGCTTTACATACTTTCTGCATACCTTCAACTTTAAACTTAGGCAGCCATGTCACTATTCCCTTAGTCTGCATAGACTTCATTATTTGCATATTTACATGCCCAATTCTCTTATGCCAAATGCTTGTATCTGCAACAACTCCTGAACCATTTGCAGTACTCACTTCATGCATATTTACATTCAATGTAAACATTTTGCCCACTCTGTTGCCTTTTTGCAACCAACCTGCACACTTATCTTTAAAGTCTTCTACATAACGACCATCAAGGTTAAATCGGACCTGCAAACCATGCTCAATCATTTGGCCAATAGAAACTAGATTCTTTATAATGTTCGAAACATGAAGTACATCTGCAAGGTACTTCACCTTACCATCCTGCATAGACAATGGCACATCTCCAACTTGGGCCATCGGATGAGCAGTGTCATCCCCTGTTTCAACAAAACCTGCGACTATCAAGAATCTTCATTTCCTTGAACCACTCACCATGACTTGTCATGTGGTTTGAAGCACCTAAATCAACATACCATACATCATCCTTACGTGCTGCTATATCATTTTCAGACACAACATTAGCCACATGTTGCATAACAAACAACCTCTCATTAGCCTTATTATTTTTGCTAGAGGATGCATAGTTGTTTTGTTGTGCTTTTCTATTTCGCATGTCACTCTATTTCCTATCGCAATCTGCCCCTGCACATGTCCAAGCTTACCCACAGTAACCAGCCTCGTGTATCATTATGCTACCTTTCCCAATTACCACGACCTCTTTGACTCCCCATGCCTCTTCCACCTGTGTGTTATTGTTTTGAAACCTGGGACTGTTATTGCTGTTTTGCTGACCATAATTTTGATTACCTGTTCAGCCACCACCTTGGCCACGTCCGACCTCTACCTCTTCCTCTACCTGAACTTATGTAGAAGGCCTGCTGCTCTGAACTATTTTTGTTTTGTGAAGACTATTAATCTTCACCCAAATTCTTCTCTTCAATGATTAGCATTGATACCAAATTTGTGAAATTGGGAATGTTCTCCCGAGACATTTTGAATGCCTTGTATTGTGGCTCGAGACCAGGTAGACACACTTCCACCTTATCATCATCATCATTGAATGATTAGCATTGATACCAAATTTGTGAAATTGGGAATGTTCTCCCGAGACATTTTGAACGCCTTGTATTGTGGCTCGAGACCAGGTAGACACACTTCCACCTTATCATCATCATTAATAGAAACACCAATTAATGCAAGGGATTCCACAATGCCCTTGATCTTCAAGGCATAATCATTCATAGACATATTTTTCTTCTCCACAATATGAAGCTCATTCTTCAATTGAATCTTTCATGCCTTGGTGTTGGTTTCATACAACTTCACCAAGGTGTCCCATGCCTCCTTAGGTGTCTTGGCATCTTGTATATGCCCAATCATGGTGTCCTGTATACTAATAGAAAGATAATACATGACTATCCTTGCTCCTTTATTCCAATCCTTGAATTCTTTTACATCTGCAGAGAAGAGTGCCTCCTCATGTTCACCTTCAATGTAGTCCTAGTTACCTTTTCCCATTAGGAAATTTGTCAATCTAAACCTCCAAGTATGCAAGTTGTTCTTATCAAGCTTCTTTACAACAATTTGGTTTATTCCATCATTTGACATCTTGTCTGCAACACAAATTTATCAAAAACAACACTCTTATTTGACCTGCACAAATTGTTGTATTTTTTGCACAGTGGTACTATACTGCACCCAAACTATCACAACCAGTGATCTCAATTCAACCAATCGCCCTTCTTGCAGTTCCAAAAATAGAGTTCTGTGGAGAATCGACACTTACCCGACAGTTCCCGTGAATGCCTACGAACTGAAAAACGGAGGTCTAGATGCAATGGACAATATAGTTTCTCTGTAGCTCTGCTCTTGTCATGAAGAAAACTTCTCAATCGGAGTTCCTTTGCTGGTGCCTCCTCCTGAAGAGCTCCCGACAAGGGTGTAGTTGCTAACAGAAAGGGAGAAGAGTAGATGAAGCTCTTACCCTCGTACCACTTCCTATGCTTCTCTTGCTTACCGCTCAGCCCTTAGCATGAACCAAGCTCTAATACCATGAAAAGATGCAAGGGAGAAGAGAGCTTGAGCTCTTGCAGGCACAACACACTCACACAAACCCTCGAAGAGAACACACAAAGTGAGAGGCTGAAAATTCTTCTTCTTCTTCACACAACAAAAGAGGTCTACAAAAGAAGATAAAGTGACTAACAAACATAATAGAGTATATACAAGCGGTCCATAATGTGAACATGCTAAGAGGAGTGGGTAGGTGTGGACTAGTCGGGTGTAGTCCAGTTGTAGAATCTCTGGCAAAGATATGTCGGTGCCATCTACCAAACCCACCCAATGATGTAAATGTCGAATGGTAATGCAGGCGCCTCGTGAGTGTCAACTCATGTTAAGATATTCTAATTAAGACTTCATTTATTAGGAGGAGACAACCATCCCAACTGGATTGTTCAAGTCAAGAGCTAACCTTAGCCTTGTTGAAGCATATTTTAGTTCATCTCCCATCCTCACTCCGTTGTTACATCAGATTGCTCCTTGCCAAAGGGGTGAAGGGAGAGTTCTCAATACTTAGATGGAGGCAGGAAGAGATAGTCCTTTGCAATGATTCTGTCACAAAATACAAGAAAAGAAGAAGCTAATGGAAAAGCGAAACTTACAATCACACTTATTCAAACAAGCATCCATCAAGCATATAAGAATCCAATAGTATTCAATCATGCAAGAAGAGGGAATAAGGGTAGCTCATAATAAAACTATTGCAAGGAAATGATTGTGTATTGCTTATTGTAAAAAATGACATATACAAATGACTAGTTTTTACATTATTTGATGGGATTTGAATTTATGATCAAGACTTATCAATAGAGTATACAACATTTACTTAGTCAATCTTTGATTTGTAATTGTCATATTAAATGGGTTTTGTTCATTCATAGTTTTCATTCTCTCATTCAATATCAACCATGTAAAAAAATATTATAGCTGATACATTGAGTAGGCTGATACATTGAGTAGGCA
The DNA here is from genome assembly GCF_041138505.1 of Cibotium barometz. Lineage (NCBI taxonomy): Eukaryota > Viridiplantae > Streptophyta > Polypodiopsida > Cyatheales > Cibotiaceae > Cibotium > Cibotium barometz. The sequence goes on from NC_141090.1 coordinate 27,250,052, forward strand.
TCCTTGCAAATATTTCAGTATGTATTCCTTTGATGCTATGCATGATACATATGAAAATGATCCTAATTTTCATGATGCATGGTTGAAAGTTTAATCAAATCATTACTCACATATTGATAATTGTTCATATATTGATGGATTTCTTTTCTTTGAAAAGCATTTGTGCATCACTTTATCATTTAGACAATTACTTATCGAAGAATTAAATACTCTACCATGTATGGGTAATAGAGGCATTCTCACTACTTTGAAAGTAGAAGAACATGATCTTTATTAGCCTAATATAAAGAATGAGGTTGCAAATTTTATCTCTAAATGCATTATATATCAAAGATGTAAAGAGAATACGTGTAGTCTATACAAGAAAACACTTACAAGAAGTAGAATCTTTCACAACTTTAAAACTCAAATTGCACAATAACAATGATAGATAAGACTAATGTACTACTAAAGTGATACAATAGACGAAAAATTCCCACACCCATCAATGGTGGCTGATTTAGAACTCTTAAGGTAGAGGCTGTATGCTTGTAGAAGCTAGGAAGTAAACTCATAGCGATGACTATGATGAACTGTATGGAGAAGGGGCTAGCCCTATATCTATATATGTCATTTATACAAGCGATAATTTTAGATAGAAATGATGAACGAGATCTGGGGAGAGCACACTCATACTAATTGCAACCAGTTGATCACAAAGATTTTTGAATCTGGTGAGAAACACCTTCATCACTTCACATTAGGAATTTTTTGGACCCAAAGAGGGCCTCTTGGATTAACTTTTGATTAGGAATGGACCAATAGGAAGAGGGCTGGGTGCACATTTTTTACTTCTTTGACCCTAGGGGGCCTAGGCTTTGGTTTGCTAATGGGAGCTAATTACTACTCTTGTCCCCCTACCTCCTGGGCCCAAACGTAGAGGTCCCCCCACCTAGAATCGCACAGATTACAAACCCTAAAAAATTGAAAATTTTTAAAATTTTCCCAAAAGTGTGTTTTCCCTCTCAAGCTTCCCCCTAACATACTCTAGGTTTGGAAAGCTCATTTTGAACCTCTTTCTTTCTCTTCTAAGCTCTCCATTGCTGTAGAAACTCCATACCTCTCAAGCTCTCCCTCCTTCTCAAGCGCCCTCAATCTCAAGCTCCCTCTCCCTCCTTCTCAAGCGCCCTCAGTCTCAAGCTCCCTCTCCCTCTTTCTTCCTTTTCTAAGCTTTTCATTGCTGTAGAAACTCCATCCCTCTCAAGCTCTCCCTCCTTCTCAAGCTCCCTCCCTCTCAATCTCCCTCTCTCTCTCCAGCTCCCTCCCTCTCCATTGCTACAGAAACTCTATCCCTCTTTAGTCTACTCTGTAGGTTCACGAAGCCTATTCCCAAACTCTAACCTTATTTTAAGCATTCCATTCCTCCACTGAAAACCCTGAACCTTCTCTCCTCTCCACTCCTCTATTGTAAAACAAGCTTTTCTTTTCCCTTCTTCTCTTTTCTTACCATCATGGCCTCTTCCAGTAATGTGAGAAGTCATAGGGAGAAGGTGGAAGAGCTTGTGCTGCATAACACAAGAGATGAGAATGGAGTTTGGGCTCCAAAAAGATTTAGGGTTAGGGCTTGGGTCTACATGCAGCCAACAAGCTCTAAGGGACCACATGTGTCAACTAGGGATTATGCTACATCATTGGAAGGGGTGGCTACAAGGCTTCAAGCATACTAAGAAGGAAGGACTGGTGGTTGCCATAGTGCAACATGTGTATACCCTTGGAGACCTATACATTTAGGGCCAACGACCAAGGTTTCCTTCAAATTGTCAGTGTAATATAAACACAGCTTTAACATGTTATTATTGGATTTTTTTGTTTCAAATTTTCTTATGATTCTCCATTTTCTTATGTCTCTATCTGCAGATATTTTCCCCTCTAATTATGTTGAGGAACAACCACTCCAAAGCCTCACTGGAGTTTTCTATGCTATGCATGCATCCATTGGATAGGCAATGTTTGTATCTTAAAGCCCAAGTGATCTTGTATTTCTATGCTATGCATGCATCCATTGGGTAGGCAATGTTTGTATCTCAAAGCCCAAGTGATCTTGTACAGAACAATATCTTTTTCTTTTCTCACTCATATTTTGTAGATAAAAAACTAGGTTTATTTGGCAAGCTAGAAGAGATCCCCAACCCCCCTCTTAACAATCTGGAATGGCGCAAACCTGATGCTTGGACCATCTTATGTGCTTAAAGTTTAAGATGGTAAGTAATATCAAGACATCACTCAATTTTTCAAAGGCATCTAGGTCAGTAGGGCTAAATTGGTTTTGTCCTCTACATATTTTTGTGCACATGTTCAATTCCATGATTCCAATGCACCAAACAAAAACAATGTATATTTGTAAGGAGGTACGGTCTAACCTCATTCAAGGATTACTAGGAGAGGGTTGGGAGGTTAATGAGGGGTCACATCAAGGTGATGTGTACAAGTGCAATGTAGTAGATTCTACAGTGTCTTCCAGGTTCTTGAAGGCACGCTCTATTTTCTACATGCGTCTGCACTACCAAGGATGCAAAAACATGGGACATGGATCCCACTTCAAGCCTCAGAAGAAGAAATTGTACCTATTGAGGTATCTGTGAGGATGCAAAATGGATGGATTGAGCGAGTGGAAGCAAGCAAGCATTGGAGCCTAGAAGACTTGTGTCAACACTTCAGCATCATGGGCTTTGACAATGTGGAAGAGTCAAGTTTCAAGTTGATGAGAAGAAAGGTATATCTGATTCCACTACATTTCTAGAATTAACCCTTACACTTTCTGGTTATTGTGCCACTTTCTATATTTTTACAGATTGGGAAGTGTAAGGAGGGGACAACCATGGTCTCAGAATCATGGCAAATGGGGGACCTTGAATTTTCAGCACAGCAAGGTACATAGCCCTACTACCAACACATAGTAGGCATGTGGAAGAGCTTGAAGATGAACTGGGTATATGGGAAAATAGCCTCTGTTCTAATGCACGTGAGGGGCAAGAGTTTCAAGATCAAGGTGAAGGCAATGAATGAGCTTTCAAGTCAACAAGCAGATGGAGTTCAACATGAAGTAAATGTCACAAGAGAGGCAAAAAATGAAGACATTATAACAATTTTAGAATAGATTACATGCTTATAATTTTGTAGAGCAGGCTATTTTTAAACCAATATTTACTTAATTAAAATCTTAATGTTTTTGCAAACTGTGATTTTTTTATCTAGCGGTCTAGTGTGAAAAGGCCAAACTTTAAATTTTAACTATAAATAGCCAAAGGTGCCTTCTTTCTCATTTTCATGTGATAGAAACCAAGCACGAGCTCACACTATCTCTTTGCATTCACATGGCTACCCACTTTGACAACTTCTCTGAGTTCCTCTCCACCACCCCGTGGGTGAGCAAGAGCGAGCTCTTTGCCATGTTCTCTCGTGAAGTTTGAAAAGATGCAGGGGGGAAGAGAGCTTGAGCTCTTGCAAGCACACACACACTCACAAAACCCTAATAGAGAACACACAAGGTGGGAGGCTGAAATCTTCTTCTTCTTCACACAACACTCAACACACCATATACAAAGATAAGAGTACACAATAATATGAAAGGTACTCAACCAATACATACACGGGTTCTCTATAGTGTGAACCCAACTAAATGAGCTGGCGCTATAACTATGCCAGTCTCTAGAATGGCTGTCACACAGCCTGTCATCCCACTGGCCGCATATCACCCATGATCTCACCAACCATGCCAGTGGTGTAAGTGTGGGGCCTATCCCCCAGGCGAGTCGTGAGTGTCCACCGCCTCACTAGATGAGCTCGATATCTCAACACTCCCCCTCGAGCTCAACTCCATCTCATGTACACCAAGCGAAGCCCTGAATCTGCGAAGCTTCTCTATACCCAATGCTTTGGTGAAGATGTCAACTACCTGATCCTCTATGCTGACATAAACAAGGTCAAGTTCTCCTGCCAAGACCTTCTCTCTAACGAAGTGGTAGTGGACCTCTATATGCTTCGTGCGAGCATGAAAGACTGGGTTCCTGGCCAACTGTATACTGCTAATGTTGTCGCAGAAAATGACAACTTGTCTATCCACTGATAGACCCAAATCTACAAGTAGCTTTCTCAACCAAGCTACCTCACATGCTGCCATAGCAGCTCCTCTGTACTCGGCCTCTGTACTGGAGCAACCGTAGGCTAGTTCTTGCTGATCCAAGTCACAGTAGCACTCCCCAAAGAAAACATGAAGCCACTGGTAGATCTTCTATCTGAGATACTACCAGTCCAATCAGCATCTGTGTACCCATGTACACATATCTCTGTCCCAGTCTCATAGAATAGTCCACAATGCAAAGTAGACCTCACATACCTCAGTATGCGTCTCACTGCATCCAAATGCGGTTTTCGTGGAACCTGCATAAACTAACTCACCAACCCAACAACATAGCTCAAATCTGGTCTGGTGATCGTCATGTAGATCAAGCTTCCTACTATGCGCCTATACATAGTAGGATCCTCCAAGATCTCTCCTGAATCTGCACTCAACTTGCCATTCTGATCCAATGGCCATGGAAATAGGCTTACAGCCTATCATACCATACTTGGACAACATGTCCAAGCCATACTGTCTTTGCAGTAATCCAATACCATGTGGTGACCTAATCACCTCAATGCCCAAGAAATATCTGAGCTCCCCCAGATCCTTCATCTCGAACTTCTATCTAAGCAAGATCTTTACATCAAAGATCTCTGCATCATGGTTCCCCGTAATGATCAAGTCATCTACATAGATGACAACAAGCACAACCCCTCTATCACCATGTCTCACATACAGCGAGAAATCTGCATTGGCTACATGAAAGCCAATAGTGACAAGATATTTAGAAATCTTGTCAGACCATGCTCTTGGTGCTTGTTTTAAGCCATACAAGGCTTTCTTCAACCTGCAAACATGCTCGGGGTGACTCACATCCTCATAACCAGGTGGCTGTAACATATACACCTCTTCTTGCAAATCCCCATGCAAGAATGCATTCTTTACATCCATCTGATATAAAGACCATTGCTTTGACGCAGCCACTACTATCACAACTCTCACTGTTGCCATCTTGGCAACTGGGCTGAAAGTTTCCTCATAATCAATGCCATATGTTTGCGCATATCCTTTGGCTACCAATATAGCCTTGTACCTGTTTATGCTTCCATCACTGTTATGTTTTACTTTGTACACCCACTTGCATCCAATGGCTTTCTTGCCTTCAGGCAATTGCACTAGATCCCAAGTTTCATTTCCATATAGTGCATCCATCTCCTCATCCATAGCTTTCTCCCAATACACATTTCTAACAGCCTCATCAATGCATGTGGTCTCTACAACCTGCACAAGCTTTGCCATATATGCATAGTGATGTGCCACATAACCATCATAGGTAAATCTCTGCATAGGATTTTTCACTCTCCCAGATCTTCGCAGCTTCTCATTCATGGCTTCCATAGCCTTCTTTATACTAGGTGTTCTCATAGCTGGGATCCCAAGCTCCTCATCAAGGCTCATATCTGAGCCACTAGACTCTCCATCAACATGAGAATGCCTTGCAGAAATGTCAGGCATACCAAGGGGCTCAACCACACTCTCTTTTCCTTTACGTGATGTACTAATCACATTTGCAGGACTGGTATTATGACGCAGCCTGCCACTCCATGGTCTATCAACAGCAGACCCACTAGATGAGGACTCTCCTGGTCCACTCAAAGACTGCGATTGACCTGCATTCTGTGCAACCACACTTCCACTCACATCAACCCCAACAACTTCTTTTTCAACAGCATACCAGCTGCTCATCTCATCAAAGACAACATCCCTGCTTACCCTCAACTCACGTGTAGCAGGGTTATAACACCTGTATCCCTTTTGCTCAAGGGAATATCCAATAAACACACATTTTTCAGCTTTCGTATCCAGCTTAGTTCTCAGCTCATCTGTCTGGCACATGCACATATGCAATGCATCCAAAGACTTTCAGATGAGACAAATCTGGTTTTCTACTAGTAAACCTCTCCTCTGGAGTTACATCATGTATGGCTGCCAGTTGGAGTCCTGTTCATGATGTATACTGCTGTAGAAACAGCCTCAGCCCAATAATTGTGCGGCATATTCTTCTCTTCCATCAATGCTCGCGCAATCTCAGCAATGTGCCTATTTTTTCGCTCAGCAACTCCATTTTGCTGCGGAGTGTATCTGCATGTAAACTGTCTCCGAATACCATTCTGCTTCAAAAATTCAGAGAACTCATTGGAGAAGTACTCTCCCCCTCCATCTGACCTTAGGCACTTTACATATTTCCCTGTTTGCTTTTCAACCAAAACTCTGAAATTCTGAAAGTGAGTGAACACCTCACTCTTCTCCTTCATGAAATATACCTACACTTTCCTTGTGTGGTCATCAATGAAAGTCACATAATACCTGCAGCCTCCCATAGATATGGTCTTCGTAGGACCCCATACATCTAAATGCACAACATCTAGTGTATTTCTGCTCACATATCTGTTACGTGGAAACACATGCTTTGTTTGCTTCCCAAATTGGCATGCTTCACATATTTTCTGCATACCTTCCACTTTAAATTTTGGCAGCCCTGTCACAATTTCTTTAGTCTGCATAGACTTCAATCTCTGCACATTCACATGTCCAATCCGTTTATGCCAAATGTCTGTGTCTGCAACAATTCCTGAACCGTTTGCAAACATCGCAGCACTCATTTTAGGCATGTCTACATTCAATGTAAACATTCTGCCCACTCTATTGCCTTTTGCAACCAACCTACACTTGTCTTTAAAATCTTCAACATAACAACCATCAGGGTTAAACCAAACCTACAAAGCCTGCTCAATCATCTGGCCAACTGAAACCAGATTCTTTGTTATGTTCAGAACGTGAAGTACATCTGCAAGGTACTTCACTTTGCCATCCTGCATAGACAATGGCACATCTCCAACATGGGCAATTGGATTAGCAGTGTCATCCCCTGTTTCCACAAAACCTGGTCTTTCCGGGTTTTTCATCTCCTTGAACCACTCCCCATGACTTGTCATGTGGTTCGAAGCACCTGAATCCACATACCATACATCATCTTTTTGTGCTGCATCAACATTTTCAGACATGGCATTCACAACATGCTGCATAACAAACAACCTTTCATTATCCTCATTATTTCTGCTTGAGGAGGATGCATAGTTGTTTTGCTGCACTTTCCCATTTTGCATGCCAGCCTACTTCTTATAACATTCTGCCTGCACATGTCCAGGCTTACCACAATAATAGCATTCACATGCATCATTATATTGCCTTTGCCAATTTCCACGGCCTCTTTGACTCCCCCTGCCTCTGAATTTGCCTCTTCCACCTGCGTTGTCATGCTGTGGCACGTCCATGTAGGGAAAATCTTCTCTGTGATCAATTCACATGAATTCAGAGACAAGGACATGCAAACAGTGATGTATAAACTGTACATGGGCCTTATATGCTAGTACTCTGTAAATAGGAGTTCATATATAGTGTGGCATGGTTGATTTCTTTTGGGGTATACAGGGCATTTAGAGATGAGCACTTGGAAGGTCTCATTTGAGTGTGTGAAAGCATGGGGGATAATTGATGATAAAGGGGCCAAGGTGACAATGGTTATTGGTGTGAAAAGGTATTTGGGGGTGGGCATCTTAGGCAAAATAAAAATATATATATATATAATATTAAGTGGCCAAAAAAAAAAGAGAGGACATGGAGGTTCTGGAGGCGGCCAGCACACATTCTCGAAAGTTGGCGAAGAAGGAAGCCAGCGTGAGTGGATGGGCCGCCGGGTAGAGTGGGAAAAAGGGGATCGTCTGGCTGGAGGGGATTCAGCGGGAGCTCTCTGGCACAGCAGAAAGGAAGGGCCAAGAGGCTTCCTGCCATTGTGGATTTTGTGCTGAGTGGGCATCGTTACAAGCTGCTCATACCCAAAGAAACATGTGCAATTACGTTCTCCTTGTCTGGTGTACGATGCCCAGGCTGGGGAGAACCTTTTGCAGATGATGCAATTGCTTTTATGCGGCGGAGAATACTACAAAGGGATGTTGAGATTGAGATAGAGACTGTGGATAAGACGGGGACATTTTTGGGTAGCTTGTGGGAGTCAAAATCAAACGTTGCAGTCTTGCTTTTGGAAGCAGGTTTGGCCAAACTTCATCCACTTTTTACTGCTGATCGAACAACAGAGGGCCATTTGCTGGTTCAGGCTAAGGAAAGAGCTAAAAAAAGAATTGACAAAGGTTTGGGAGGGCTGTGGTGAAGGTGCAGCGCTCAGGGGCTGAACAGAGGGCATTTATCTCCTGGCAATAGGCTGGCTGCAGCTATACGTGATAAAGCTCATACTCACTCTCTCTCTCCTGCTTATTGATGGGCTGGTAATACTGCGGGGAGAGGAGCAGGAGTGTGGAGCGCAGGCGTGAAGACTGGCTGGCACAAAAGGTGGCTTCGGGTAGCAAGTTCAGATGGGGAGGTGTGGTAAAAACTTGTACAAAGTGGTGGTGCTTCACAAAGGCTAACATCTAAAGTTCACAGAATTCTACCCAAGTACAAGCAGGTCAACAGCCATTAAAGGCTACAAGATCAACTGAGCATGGAGTTTCTAAGGAAATGTGGAGCTTACAAATATGCAGCTCAAGCCAGAAGCACGTAATGCTCTAAAGCTTCCCATTAAAGTCAAAGCAGGATTTTTAGGATCAGTAAAACTAAAGGAACTGATAAAGCTGAAGTGAACAACTCATGGTTGGGGCTCTCTGGCACAACTGAAAGACGAGCTAGAGTGGATGACGTCAAAGGGCTGGCTGACGGCTGGCGACAAGCTATTCTATGGGCTGTTAGCATGCATATGCTGAAGAGATATATACCTTTGGATTTGATGATGTCTTGTGAGTTTTATTTGTTTTGTTTCGTGAGTGTTGATGCATGTCAATCATATTGTACAAACATATAGTATATGTTATGAGAAGATCTTTCATGATGATGAAGCTTTGATGGCGTGTCTTGTATGAGTTGTGGAGACAATCCCATAGAATGTATGCCTGAGACAAGACATTGAGATAATACCATGCTATACCTTGTTCTATGATAAGCTGAGAAGACATTTAATGCTTGGGATTTGGAAGCTACTCTCACAGCCAGAAGTCTCGCACTTTCCCAGCGACACCGCCCACGTCATGACAGCTTTGGTGAACCCGACGTGAGACTGCTGGGGTGAGAGTGTGGTGAAATATACAGGGAAGCTATGGCTGAGAATTCTGAGGGTCAAGGGGTTCATTTTGACCCTGGAGTTATGCAGATGTTTCAGATGTTTACTATGTATATGAAACAGCAGCAAGCGGCTGAGAGGGAGCAAATTTCCACGACTAAAGCACTGAAGTCAATCGTGAAAAAGGTGGATCAATTTGATGGTAAAGACATCACAAAGTACTTGTGCAATTACACAAAGGAAATGGAGCTAAACAGGGTGACTGAGGAGCATATGGTTTGAAGTTTTGAGCTGGTATGTGTTCCCGAAATAAGAGAGCGCATAAGAAGATTACAGGCAGCACATGGTGGCAGAAATTGGAAGGAGTTCAAGCTTGCTTTGAAGGATGATTATTTCATGGAGGATTCCGAGGCAGGAGACAGTATACGTCTTGAGACTGGCTGGGAAGAACCTGTGGATTCTCAATCTGTTCATGCCTACATTGCAAAATGCCAGAATAATGAGGCACAAGTAGAGGAAAAGCGTAAGAGGGAAAATGACAAAGGAGATGCCATGGATGATGGTTATGATGCTTCTATGAATGCTTTGCCATGTTTGTTTGATAGTGTTCAAGGTGTTGATGATATGCATGTTGCTAATGATGTTATGGAGGATAGTGCATATGTGACCGGAAGTCATACGAATGTTGTTTCAGAGGATGTTTGCTTTGCAGATGGTGGTTTTTGTTTGGAGTTTCTCTTTCAAGACAAGCAGGTCTTGTTAGAGGATCACTTTAGTGAAGTTAATGTTTATGTGGATGAGTCTATTTCTCAAGACAATGAGGATCTTGGGATGGCTCAACTGTTTGATGATGATGAGTTTCTATTTGCAAACATCGGTAACCAACAATCTATGAATGAGGCTTCTTGCACTCTTGATGATGCTAGAGATGTGTTTTGTTTACATGACAAAGATGATGCTTTTTATGTTTATGCTATTGATGGACCGCGACATTTTGATGTAGCATCACACCTTGATTTTCTTGCACCAGTTTGCATAGATGCATGTGAAGCATGTAAAGGCTTTGATAGCATATTGGTGGTGAAGATAGATGAGGAGGTAATATGCAAGAGAACACAATGTGATGAACGGCTTGCTATGATGCCATTATGTGTATTTAAACCAAGGATATGTTATAATTCAATGGAGCAGGCTCATGTGGAATGCAAATGGGTATTTGATCGTGGTATATGGATTGTTGGCAACCATGACAAATGTATTTGGGGATTGAATGCAGAACAATGGTGGGTAATTATGAAGGCTTTGTTTTTTTTACTTGTTTGATATTTATGGATACCAAAGCTTGATTTGAAACACTTTAAAGTGTTCCAAACATGGGGTTAGCCAGATGACAGATTCTTTTTGCTGATTAATGTATGAAGATGACATTCAGATATAGGTGGATCTTGATGATGACTTGGCACATACCGGAGGATGTGCAGGTTTAGAGGGGGCGGATGTCGTGCTGTGGCACGTCCATGTAGGGAAAATCTTCTCTGTGATCAATTCACATGAATTCAGAGACAAGGACATGCAAACAGTGATGTATAAACTGTACATGGGCTTGATATCCTAGTACTCTGTAAATAGGAGTTCAAATATAGTGTGGCATGGTTGATTTCTTTTGGGGTACGGAATTGATTACAGGGGAATATACTAGACATCAAAAGGGGTTGGGGGAGGAATCTTACACATATGCTGAAGAGATGTATACCTTTGGATTTGATGATGTCTTGTGAGTTTTATTTGTTTTGTTTTGTGAGTGTTGATGCATGTCAATCATATTGTACAAACATATAGTATATGTTATGAGAAGATCTTTCATGATGATGAAGCTTTGATGGCGTGTCTTGTATGAGTTGTGGAGACAATCCCATAGAATGTATGCCTGAGATAAGAGATTGAGATAATACCATGCTATACCTTGTTCTATGATAAGCTGAGAAGACATTTAATGCTTGGGATTTGGAAGCTACTCTCACAGCCAGAAGTCTCGCACTTTCCCAGCGACACCGCCCACGTCACGACAGCGTGTTGTTGTTGTTGTTGTTGTTGTTGATTCTGGGACTGTTGTTGTTGCTGCTACTGTCCATAATTTTGATTACCTGTTCGGCCACCTCCTTGACCGCGTCCACACGGCCTCCTCTACCTCGTCCTCTTCCTAAACTTGTGTAGAAGGCATGTTGCTCTGAACTGTTTTTGTTTTGTGACGACTGTTGGTCTTCACCCAAGCTCTTCTCTTCTATAATCAACATAGACACCAAATCTGTAAAGTTGGGAATGTTTTTCCGAGTCTGAATAGACGTCTTGAACGCCTTGTATTGTGGCCCGAGACCACGTAGACAGACCTCCACTTTATCATCATCATCTACTGAGGCACCAATAGATGCAAGGGATTCCACAATACCCTTTATCTTCAACGTATAGTCATTCACATACATGCTCTTTTTCTCCATAGTATGAAGTTCATTCTTCAACTGTATCTTACGTGCCTTGGTATTTGTTTCATAAAGCTTTACCAAGGTGTCCCATGCCTCCTTGGGGGACTTGGCATCCTGAATGTGCCCAATCATAGTGTCCTGTATACTAATGGAGAGCCAATACATGACTTTCCTGGCTCCATGGTTCCACTCTTTAAACTCTTTCACATTTGCAGCAGTAGGATTTATGTCCGGTATCTCCGGTGCCTCTTCATGCTCACCTTCTATGTAGTTTCCCATCAGGAAATTCGTCAACCTGAACCTCCAAGCATGGAAGTTATTCTTATCTAGCTTCTCAGCCACAATCTAGGTTATCCCATCATTTGACATCTTGCCAAACACACAATTTTACCAGAAATAGCACTCTGGTTTATCCTGCACAAACTGCTGTATTTCCTGCAGTGGTACTGTAGTACTCTCAAATGTCACAACCAGTGACTTCAATGTGCATACATACACCCAATGGCAACTGTTGACCTCTTTGCAGCACCCACAGTGTCTGCACAGTCAATCTGTCTTCCTGCAGTTCTTAAAACAGAGTTCTGCAGAGAATCGATGACTTACCCACAATGCTCGAAATCGCCTGCTTTCTGAAAAACGGAGGTCCAGACGCGCCCAAAATGTGTTTTCGGCCAATAAAATATTGTCCGATAAAACATTATAGTTGCCCTATAGCTTTACTCCCGCGAAGAAAGCTCCTCAATCAGAGATCGTTTGCCGGTGCCTCTCGTAGAGCTCCCGACAAGGGTGTAGTCACCAACACAAATAGGAAAGAGTAGTTGAAGCTCTTACCCTCGTACCGCTTCCTGTGGTTCTCTTACTTGCCCTTAGCACGAACCAGGCTCTGATACCAAGAAAAGATGCAGGGGGGAAGAGAGCTTGAGCTCTTGCAAGCACACACACACTCACAAAACCCTAATAGAGAACACACAAGGTGAGAGGCTGAAATCTTCTTCTTCTTCACACAACACTCAACACACCATATACAAAGAGAAGAGTACACAATAATATGAAAGGTACTCAACCAATACATACACGGGTTCTCTATAGTGTGAACCCAACTAAATGAGCTGGCGCTATAACTATGCCAGTCTCTAGAATGGCTGTCACACAGCCTGTCATCCCACTGGCCGTATATCACCCATGATCTCACCAACCATGCCAGTGGTGTAAGTGTGGGGCCTATTCCCCAGGCGGGTCGTCAGTGTCCACCGCCTCACTAGATGAGCTCGATATCTCAACAAAGTTGACTTTGAAAAGTTGCTCTCCCTTGCGTCCCAACATTATGAGACGCAGATTGCATACATGGAGTAATACTTGGCTCCCCACTCCATCTCCTTTCCCCATTGCCCCAATGATCGATGGGTGCCCGTTGAGCTGCTTAAGTACATTCAACAATATGCCCGCCCCTACATCCAGCGCCTTGAATGCTTCATTGACATCTGCATCCCCGCCGCAAGAGCTTACTGTACCTTCAATAAGCAGGAGGTGAAGAGGTTGGGGAAGGGCAATTTAGGAACTAGGTTCCTCTCGTGGCTCACCACTTTTGCGTTCCTCATCAGCGATGAGGATTCAGATGAAGAGGTAGAGATGCCTGCATTGCAGTTAGCAGGGTATTTGAGAGATAACAAGGTATTGAAGGCACTAGGTACGAGTGCTGGTGTGGAAGAGCAGCTTGCATCAGAGCACTTTCCAGAGGGTGCACAATCTGTAGCTGAACAGCCCCCTCTGTAGTAGAAGATGCGGGGCCATCTTCTCCACATGAGGAGAGCAAGGTGCTGCTAGAGCTTGAGATCAATCTCTTAAGCACCATTGTGGTGTGGAAGGTGAAGAATACTTATTTCTTCATGACCTTGAAAGGCAGCTGGCTTGAGAATGGATGAATGCTTGGGTATTATATGCACGCAATGTGAGGTGGACCTTGATACGTCCAACCTCGGTCCTCACCTCGATAGTGTCATATTACCCCTTGGAGAATCTATCCGCAGCGACAGTTGCTTTGGTCAAGGAAACTGTGGTTGAGACCGCGGAGCAAACCCTAGTTCCAGAGGAGGAATTCACAACATTACAAGACAAGCTAGAGGCTGAAAAGGATACCCTTGCCAATGGAGTGATGGAGGAGACCAAAGCACCTAAAAAGGATGAGGCTAAGTCCTCGATTGACCTCTCCGCCCCCACAAGCACTTTGGCAAAAGAAGACATTGAGCAAGCGGTAATTATCAACCTTTCACAACTTAGAAATATTTGTAATTATGTGTAGGAAAATATTTTGATTTTTTCTTTGATTGCAGAGTGTGGTTGAAATTCACGCATTTGCTGGGGAGGCGGCGGTAGCAGAGACGAGGCCAAGGTCCATGGACATGATGCTACGTTGGTGCACTATCTTGGTCGGCTTCCTGTGGTGGATGGCATCACCATTATCCATAGGGACTACACCTCTCAATCTTCCTTCACTCTTCTTTTTGAAAGCCCTCTGCTCTGTGTAGCCTCTATGGCATAGAGCACCAAATGCATAGTTTTGATTAAAAAATCCCTTGCCTTCGATGTTTTTGGTTCTGGATTTAGGGGTAAGCTTCTTGCTCGTATAGGTATAGCCAAAAGCATAGGCACAGAGGATCAAGAAATAGCCCAATCACTCCTTGAGCACACTTTGCCCAATAACAAGAGAAGGAAGCTCAATATTGTAAGAAAGCTTTTGTAAAGATGATGTATCACTTCTTCATATGAATAAGATACAGTTTTTGCAAACTTATTTTCATCAAGTATATCATTGTTTTTTCTAGTTTGTACCATCATTTTTTTTGGAAATGCATCAAAAATGACCCTGGGGGCCTGAGGGAGCAGTGCCAGAATAATGCGAATTTTGAGCGTGCACCGCTGTTTGTAGAGCTCAAATTTGTAATGTTTTGGCACAGCTTCCCCAGCCCTTCAGGAGTAATTCTGATGCATTGGATGACAACTAATGTATTTTTACACATGATTAAAGGTGTTTTTATCTTGTAAATTACTATTTTTCATAATCAATGTACTCAACTTCATTATGCATCAAAAATAATCCTGAGTGGATGGGGGAGCAGTGCAAGAACAGTGCGAATTTTGAGCCTGCACCGCCGCTGTAGAGCCTAAATTCGCACTGTTCTGGCATAGCTTCCCCAGTTCTCCAGGAGCAATTCTAATGCATTGGATGACAAACAATGTATTTTTACACATGATCAAAGGTGTTTTTATCTTATAAGTTACTTTTTTCCATAATCAATGTACTCAACTTCAGTATAAATGCATCAGAAATAATCCTGAGTGGATGGGGGAGCAGTGTGAGAACAGTGCAAATTTTGAGCCTGCACCGTCGCTACAGAGCTAAATTTGCACTCTTCTGGCATAGCTTTCCCAGTCCTCCAGGAGCAATTCTGATGCATTGGATGACAAACAATGTATTTTTACACATGATTAAAGCTATTTTTATCTTGTAAACTACTGTTGCTCACAATTAATGTACTTAACTTCAATGTAAATGCATCAGAAATAATCCTGAGTGGCTGGGGGAGCAGTACCAGAATAGTGCAAATTTTGAACTTGCACTGCCACTGCAGAGCCTAAATTCTCACTCATCTGGCATAGCTTCCCCAGTCCTCCAGGAGCAATTCTGATGCATTGGATGACAAACAATGTATTTTTACACATGATTAAAGGTGTTTTTATCTTGTAAACTAATGTTTCCCACAATTAGTGTACTCAACTTCATTATAAATGCTTCAATGTACTCAACTTCATTATAAATGCTTCAATGTACTCAACTTCATTATAAAATGCATCAGAAATGATCCTCAGTGGTGGCTAGGAGAGAAGTGCCAGAACAATGCAAATTTTTAGCCTACATCGCCGTTTTGCAGAGGCCAAATTCGCACTATTATGGCACAGCTTTCTCAATCCTCTAGGAGTATTTCTGATGCCTTGGGTGACAAACTGGCACATGATACACACTCCATGTTAAACAAACATGATGACACGGAGACATTGTAAGAGAAACTTAAAATTTAAATTATCAGAAGGTCACAAATGAACGCCAAATAGGCTTGTTACAAAGGGGGTTGAAACAAAAGAGTTGCTCCAAAAAGTAGGTTAATATCTAAGATCTCTAGATCGTGTCTCGCTCGCCTCGAATACGCCGAGCTAGTTGCATGTCCTTGGTAGAAATAGTAATCCTCTTTGCATGTATTGCAAAGAGGTTGGTGTCTTCAAAAATCCCAACAAGGTAAGCCTTGGGGGCTTCTTGCAATGCTTCAAAGGGCAATCCCCTACACACGGAACTCTGTTCTATATCGTTGGAGAATCTCCTTCACTGTGTGAGAGCGAAAGGGGCTCTTCTTATCAGCAACTCACTGTTCCTCTGATAAAACTTGATTTCTTGTAGAGCCCTATGTCCTTGGTGCATCCTTCTCCTTGGAGCTCTCTGTGTTGTGTTGGTGCGTTGGCGAGGTTGGGACTTCCTTCGCTTGAAGAGCTTGACCTTTCTATGCTTGCACGCACTTGCACGAACCTCCCCTTTGTCTCTCTCATATTCTCAATCCTCCTCCTCCTGCTGTTGTGGTACCTGTGTATCAAGTTCCTCCCAGGTAGGTAGGGGACCATGTCCTGATAGTAGGGTCTTGCCACCTGTGGTGCTGCGCAATGTAGGAATGTTTTCACCAACCGAGTCAAACTGCTCATCATCGGCATCTCTCTCTTAATCTCTGGAGTGGCTGCATTGTGGGGTCTTCTTCATGCGCTTGCTCCCACTAGAAGGGCCTTCGTGTGTGTGCATTGTTGGTGTTGCTATGGGAGGAGGGTTGGGACTCTGGTGATCCCATTGGGCGTGTCCTAGAATCCAAGGGGTTACTCTCTTCCGTGGTGTCGCCCCAGTATGTGGTCGTTGGGTGCCTTGCACTGTGTTTTGTGAAGGCATGGTAACACATGCGGTGTTCTTGGTGCGTGCCATATCCATGTACGACTATGCCTATTGTGCTAACGTGGTGATGTGCTGGTGTCCTTACATGGGTGCCTACGTAGATCTTGAGCTCAAGCTCTCTAAAAAAGTGAAATTAAAATGAAGTGAGAGAAGGAACTATTAATAGTTTTTTTAAAGGGCAAAAAAAAAAATCTAACTAAACTTATTTGCTTAGCCTTATTACATCTAGATTTGTGCTAGTGCTTGCACAACCCAACAACTCCCTTGCCTCCTCATTCGTGCATGCCAAGCACCATGCCTATGGAGAGCATTGGTCTGCAACCATTCAAGTCGAGCATGACTTTTTGCAGCCTTGCGTGCCTCTTGCACAAGCTTTGATTGTTGGGCCCGCTCCCTAACCAATACCCTTCCAAAGGTTGTGCGATAAAACCAATTGAACATCTCTTGCAGATAGTTTGTGTGTGTTCCTCCTCCATGTCTTGTATTTTTGAACTCAACCCCTCTTGCTTTATAATGTGGTTTCTCCATCCCTTAGATACTCCCCATGTCGAGCAATCCATACTTGTTCATGAAATACGCACCATGCGCATAAACTATGTGTTGTACACATGACAATAGAATTTAATTAGAAAACGTCCAGGTTAAAACACTATTTTATTTTTTTATTGTACAACTTACCATATAGTGTCTTACTTTACTCCTCCCCAAGCACCTAGCACACTTTTGGTGAATTCTACGATATGTTGTTGGAATGATGCTCGTTCTTGGGGAGTTGTGCTACTTTAATTCATAATGCGAACCATGTTATTGAAATTTATCCAAAGCTGTTTGCGCATATTTACAAGAGCTCGCATTAGACAATCTACATTTGTGGTGATTGCACATAGGTCTCTCTAGAGTCCCCAAGTCTTCTTTGAATTCTCTATGTTTGCTGGCTTCTCCAAAAATCTCCTTGCCTTTGCTCTAGTCTCATGGAGACCTTTTGAGCAACCTCGTATGACATACCAGAGGCCTGCTTATTTACTTCAATTTTCACTTTTTTGCCATGGCAGCCCAGAGAATTCAAAAGATGCTCTAATTTACCAAGGGCTGCAACTTTCCTCTCTTGTGTCTATCGATATGGCACTTAAGCAATCGATCGAAGATTCTCATGAATGCATGAAGTTTGCAAAAGTGAATATTTTTTAGGAAAAAATTAATGATGGGGCTCCAATTTGAATTCCTGTTTGGTTCTCCTAGCATATCAGGAGACATGACACCTTCCACCTATCTTGCATTTGGTTGTTCCTCATCTTCATCTCATCAGTTGACTCGGTTGGATCTACTGCATCTTCCTGTTGCTTCTTCCCTTTCTTGGGACCTTTCGAGGCATTCTTCCCAACCGAACCAACCTTCACCATGCCTTTTCCATTTGTCTTTTTCTACCTAGGAATATCAATTTGAGTATTGCAGTATGGACAAGGCCATCTTGATGTCGCGCCTTGAGCACAACCCATTATGCATTTAATTGTCTTCAAATCTCCCCCAAGATGCCAATCCACCTTGAACTTTCCTATGTTTTCTACATCCCATCAATTTGCTTTTTGATTACATATGTTATCGAGGGAGTCCTTTCAAACATCCATGTCAATACCTCATTTGTCTGCTTCGGTACCTCAAATGCACCAAGCCACCAGACCTCTTTCTCAGATTGCACACTAAAACTTGGTTTGGTAGTCTTTTCCCATGCACATATCATGGCCTCATTCATGAGCGTAATGCTCATACATTCCAACTTCCGACCTTTCACAATTTGGCATTCATCTAGCTTGAGTACAAATGAAAGTGTGCTCCCCAAAATTGCAAATAAACGGTAATTTAAAATATTCAAAACAAAATAATCATCTTCGATTTCTACTGAAAAACATGAATAGTAGCAATTTGTAAGATCCCTGTTCCCACCGAGCAACGGATTCGGGGTACTGGCAGCGAAAGTAGCGCTTCTCGCGCGGGACAGGGGTCCCACACTCGGGGCCTCGCCCACGGATATCCGAATAAGAGACTAATCCGTCGGTTGTTCCAAAACCGAACCCGAAAAAAACTTCCTTTACCGGAAAGCACGGGCGATTCCACCAGGATAACTTTTTACTCTAACGTAGTCAAGATCATTTCTGATCGAGATGATCCGATTACATCTATAAGATACTTAGTCAGTTCAAGGAAGAACTTGCACTTGGATCATTGGGATCAATGCTTTTTTCCCCATTCAAGAGGCACAGCCGTTGATTCCTATCCATAGAACAGTTACTGTCCGGGATTTTTTTTTTTTTCTATCGTAAAAACAAAAGTTTGAGTCTCGATTTACGGATCCATCAGTCCAGCCTAACCCCATCCGATCCCATGGGTTAGCCAACCGCCCAACCACTGTAGTGATGGGATCCAATTAAAAATTTGGTTAGGTTTTGTCCCGGGTACCAAGGAAAAGAGTTCCAAGGCCCCCTAGCCGGATGTTCATGCAAAATAAAACTAGTCACACCACTCACACACCCAATATGAAATTGCCCTTTTTCAACCAGATTCAACCAGTTTAAAACAATCCTTTAATAAAACCATAGTATCATTGATCACCATCTTCCAATTTATCCAATTGATTCTTAATTTCCCATCATTCCTTCATCAGAGTATCTATGGCATCATCGGTAACTAGAACGCTCAGGAGCCGTTTCGATAGTTCCTAGCCCATAATACTTGGCAATATAATCACTTAACAAGATGGACTCTCGTTGAAGATCAGCAAGATCAACCAACAGATCCATATAAGGAGCCATGGACTCATCCATTGAAGACCAGCAAGGTCAATCAACCAGATCCATGCTCGATTTCAGAAAACAACTCCAACTCTGTTCCAATATCTTCCTCGACGCACGCGTGGGTATCCTAGGCAACCCAGAGCCCGAGCACCGTATGGTCAGCACCCTCTAGGATCCTTCGCAGGTAACCTAGCGCTTCACGCATAGGCCGCTTCCTTGGCCCCTCATCCACCGTACCGGAAGCTCACCATTTTAATCGCACCGAGGCTGGTCAAGACCTCGGCCGACCTTGCTACGCGAGACGTCCTTCATTGACTCCCCGTCAGCAGTTGCAACTTTCTCATCACGACCTTAATCACAAGACGGTCAAAATGCTCCCCCCAGCATTCTTGACATAAAACAATCATTTACAGACAGCATTTACAAACAGCATTTACAAACAGTTTACAATACAATTTCTATTTTAACTTTCATTTTTCCACATATCCCTCCTCAATCTACATTACTTATTCCATATTCCATTTATATGTATACTCATCCCATCACATCATTTCCATCTCATCACTTCAGATTCCCTCACATCACAATCGTATATTCACATCCATACATCCACAACTATATGCGTACATTCACATCTACATGCATACATCTACATCCCTATGCATACATCCACATTCACATTCACATTCACCTCCATACATCTACATCTACATGCATACATCCACTCCACATTCACATCCACATCTATACATCTACATCTACAAGCATACATCCACCTCTACATCCACATCTACGTCTATACATCTACATCTACATGCATACATCCACCTCTACATCCACATCTACGTCTATACACCTACATCTACATGCATACTTCCCCATCCACATCCACATCTATATCTATACATCTACATTTACACGTATACATATACATCTCCATTCACAACTACATCTACATGCATACATCCATATCTCCATTCCCATCTACATCTATACATCTACATCTACATGCATCCATCCACCTCCACATCCACAACTACATCTATACATCTACATCTACATGCATCCATCCACCTCCACATCCACAACTACATCTATACATCTACATCTACATGTATACATCCACATCTCCATTCACATCTACATCTATACCTCTACATCTACATGCATCCATCCACATCTCCATTTACATCCTCATCTACACATCTATTTCTACATGCATACATCCACATCCCATGCATAATAAAATTCTTTTAATTAATCTAGGATGATAGTTCCTAGAATATGGTAGGAATTTCTCTTTTTATACTTTGAATGAATTTATTTTATGCGTAATTTCTATAAAAATTTTGCCATAGCTCCGCTACTATGACTGATAAATCTCAATTTTTTTCTAAGGGATAAAGCTCATTATTAAAGAAATAATTAGAATGGTCTCTAATTGGATCATCAATCCATAATGGTCTCTAATTGGATCATCAATCCATAATGGTCTCTAATTGGATCATTAAGAAAACAATTAGAATGGTCTCTAATTGGGTCATCAATCCATAATGGATTGAATCATCAATGTGCATAAACTAAAAGCATAGCAAAAAGCCATTAATTTGGCCTCAAGCATAGCTTAATCTTGGATTAAGGAAAGGCTTTATGAAAAGCTTCATTGGGATTGAGAATGGTTCATGAGTATGACCATTTCTTGAGTGAGAGAGAGAAATTACATAAAAACCATTAGAATTTTAAACATAAATGGAAATTAACTTCTATAGCATTTATTAAATTATGTAACTCTACACTACTATTCACCAATTAACTTCAATAGCATTTAAAAAACCATACCAATTAAACTTCTCAAGCTTGAGAGGGGTTGAGAAGAGAGAATCATTGAGAAATTATAGAAAGATCAAAATTCAATATACTTACCTTATGATTTGCTTGATTCTTTATTCACGGTAGAGGCCCCCAACCAATCAATTGGTTTAGTATGTTGATGGAGCCACCAATGGGGATTGAAGAAAGAGAGAAGTATCAAAAACTAGTGAATTATTAAAGAATTCACAACTCTTGGCTTAGGTAGAGTAGAGTAACAATGCATAAGACACTCTATATTTTGGCTTAGGTGGAGTAGAGTAACAAGCATAAGACTCTATCTAATTTGGCTTAGGTGGAGTAGAGTGACAAGGCATAAGACAAAGCATAAGACACTATATATTTTGGCTTAGGTGGAGTAGAGTAACAAGGCATAAGACACTATGTTTTTTGGCTTAGGTGGAGTAGAGTAACAAGGCATAAGACTCTATATATTTTGGTTTAGGTGGAGTAGAGTAACAAAGCATAAGACACTATCTAATTTGGTTTAGGTGGAGTAGAGTGACAAAGCATAAGACATTATATTTTTTTTCAACAAGGGGAGGCTTCTATTTATAGGAAAATTTGAGCTCCTAACCAAACAAACTGATTCTAGAATTTTCCAAGTCAGTTTGGTTGAATTTGGACTAGATTTAGACCTAGTTTGGTTACTTTTTGATTCGGTTTGGTTCCATTTTGATTTGGTTTGGTTCAAGAGAGATGAGAGATAAAAATATCACATTATTTTTGAGTTTAAAACTCATTCAAGCATGTGAAATATGCACCTCCTTTAAAGAATTCCCCTTCCTTACATATGTGTCAAAATTTTATTGCTCATAGTTTTTTACTAGTAAACCTTGTACATTTTCAACTCTTCATCTTATGTGAAATATGCACCTCCTTTAAAGAACTCCTCTTCCTTACATATGTGTCATAGTTTTTTTTACTAATAAACCTTGTACATTTTCAACTCTTCATCTTATGTGAAATATGCACCTCCTTTAAAGAACTCCCCTTCCTTACATATGTGTTTATTTACTAATAAACCTTGTACATTTTCAACTCTTCATCTTATGTGAAATATGCACCTCCTTTAAAGAACTCCCCTTCCTTACATATGTGTTTATTTACTAATAAACCTTGTACATTTTCAACTCTTCATCTTATGTGAGCATTTACTCATTTTTGGGTATCTTCTTTTACAAATTGGATTTATCTCCTCCCTACACATGGATTGATGCTATTGGCCCATAGAAACCTTAATTGGACCATAGTCTAAGATTTCTGAAAATCTAGACCCTTAGGCTAAGGTTCTTTATACCTATTTCCAATTAATTCCAATTGCACATTGGAAAATTCTTTTTAAATTTCTGTTTCAGGGGAACTCATCTGAATTATAAGAGATATTTTTCTATCCAAAAATATTCAAAATCTGAATATTCTCTCTCTAGAATATTTTCTCTCTCTAGGTTAAAACAGCCACAAACAAGATCTCTTATATTTCAGAAAAGGAATTGATTACAGGGGAATATACTAGACATCAAAAAGGGGTTGGGGGAGGAATCTTACACAATTGCAAGTTCTCACCTTCTAGTGAAAGACCATAGAACTTCACCACCATAGCTTATTGTAGTCTCTCAATATGAACAAAGATGTTATTGTAAACATCATAGTGAAATTTTATACTTGTTGTCTTGATTTTCTTTCTGCTCGACCCTGTGTCTAATGTTAGTGTGCCCTCATCAATGTGATAAAACTATCCTATAGCGCGTTGCACATCATCATTATTGATACGCTTGACATTGTGAATCACCTTGAGTGTAGAAAATAAAGTGCTAGGGATTCTTTGTCTTAGAAATGTATCTTTTACAACCTAACGGATTGCTTGGTACCCTTTCATGCTTATTCCAGCCGCATCACAAGCATGTTAAATATATGAAGAATCGATGGAGGTGGTAATCTCACTCACCACATTGCTAACAACAACTTGGCCTATTTTAGGACGATAGAGGGTCAGTAATAATTGAGAGAATATCCTTGATATTCAAAATGACTTTGACCAAATCCTTCCATCCCTCTTCGTTAAAACCACACACCTCTTGTTGCAGAAAATTCCTGGCAGAACACAAAAATCATGACTATTTTGTTTAAATCACTGAGTGCATAATGAAAGTTTATGTTACTTACTTTGCTGTATGAATCCTTTTCTTTCGTGCTCCACCTTTAAACGCAAGAGATTCTATACGAGCCAATGCTTTTTGCATTCACAAGAGCACCATTTAGTGTTGCTTTGAGTCTTTGATAAGTTCCTCTAGCCATTGAATGTTTGCATCCTTCTCCACATTCTCTGCGAGGATCTTGTTCATTTTATCTGATGATGTTTTAAGTCCTTCTTGACATTGTAAAAGGGTGAATTGTGATGCTTGCAATTGAGATTGGAGAATATGGGTATGCTAAGCTCCACTTGTAGTCAATCTTCTGAAGTATCCTAACAAGCCAAGCTCTCCTTCACCAACAAATTGCATAAAAGATGATAAATCAAAAAGGGTTTGTCAATTGGATAGAGACGCCCATTAACCCAAAGATCTACATTTTTCTCCTCAGCTATCCTACGAGCTTGGACAGATTGTGCGTTAGTAGGATGGGCTTTTTTAGAGCTGCCATACTCTTCATGAATACGAATGTGTAAATCAACCTTCCGTTTTCTAGCTTCACAACAAGGGGCTACACACACAGCTTGCAAAGGCTCCATAGCTAAGAAAAGGAAGAAGCTAAAGCAAAGAGATCCTGAGAGAGAGAGAGTGAGAGAGAGAGAGAGAGTGAGTGAGAGAGACTGTTAAAACTTTGCTGTTGGAGGTTTAACACAAATCCGTTTTTTGAAGTAGAAAACGATATGTTTGATATACAAATATACTAACATGGAGTTTTTCATCAATAAATTACATTTATGAGAAAATTTAAAAAAGAATAATTTTTACGGTCCCCACAATTTCGCGATCTCATGGATGTAGTGGTTCCTGATAATTAGTTTATGTTTATGGGGTTGTGGGAACCAAACAGTTAGTTATGGATGTACTGGTTCCTAACAGGCTTCTGAGACGACGTGACCCTTGAATAACAAGCTTTTGGAGGGAAAAAAGTATTTTCATCATACATATTAGTTGGGTGGTATTTTTTCCACCTCAAAATGTAAAAAAATTAAAAAATTAAAAATTTTAATTTTTGGGGCCCACCTAAATACGAGAATGTTTTGTTGATATGGAAGGGAGATATGGTGGGAGTTAATGAGGAAGGAGATTTCAAATTGACAAGAAAGATTCAATTTGTAGAGAGTGAAGATAAAAAAATTCAAAAAGTGAGAGAGAAAGTATGAGAAAAGTCAAAAAGTAAGAGAGTATGAGAATATTCTCTTTAAAAAGTGAAACTAGGGAGGTATAGCTGATGTGGCAAGGTAAAAAATAGGGGTCATCATAGCCTTTGTCTCCCTTAAGCCCAGCTTTTTAAGCTCTAATCCCTTAAAATTAGGAATCCTTAGGAGGTCCTTTTTGGGTCCAAAAAATTCCTAATGACCTTCATTTAATGAGATTGTTATTGAAGATAATTTTTGATATTTTGAATCCTTGAGGGATTTTTGGTCTCATGCTAGCTCTCTGTAACAAGGTTCATGCTTCTACATTATTTGTGGAGACAAGAAGTTTGTATACCAGAGAACACTCAATCACAAGAAGTACGATCTTTCACAGCACAAACTTTAAAACTCAAATTACAGAATAATAGAGATAGATTAGAATATTGTATTACTAAAATGATAATAGATGGAAAATTTCCCAAACCCATGTACTACTATGAAGGGAGCTTCAATGGATGGATCTATAACTGTGAAGATGAAGGCTCTATGCTAGCAAAAGGCATGGAGTAAACTCAAAGTGATGCCTGATGAACTCTATGGAGGAGAAGGGGATGGCTGTGTATCTATATAGCCCTATATATGTGGAGTAGTCACCATGACATGACCAAGTAGGTCTACGGATTATAGTTTTAGTAATGCTGTCCGTGGTATAGACTCAGTCCATCAAGATGTATTGAAAACTATGTGCCACATTCCCTACCACCCATGGCTATCTAGGCTCATCTTGGGTCCCGTTCGAGCCTCGCAATGTCACCAAGGGTGTCCAAGAAAGAGTAAAGTGTACCTACTCCATGTGTGGAGTCTTATGAGATAATGGTCTAGTGTAGCAGGTAGCCTGTTTGGCACTATACAAAATCTAATCCAAGCTATCTCTAGACCATCTAGCCTCATAGGCCACTTTCTCGTGTGAATATAAGGATGTCGGATGCCCAACCTACTCATCCACCACGGCTACTCATAATAATGTGTTATTCCCCTTTTGTATTAACAACGATGCTCCTCCGATTGAGGACATTAATATGTGCCATGTAAAGGCACTATAAAAGTTGTATTGAGATACTCCCCACCCAAGGATTTAGTTAGTAAGTTTTGGGCATGAATAAGGGCTAGCTGTATAAAAGAAAATTCTCATAAAATGAAATGACACAATCCCCCTTTGTGTTACGAGATCTCTTGTTATGTTCTTGAGAGAGAGAGAGAGAGAGAGTGTGTGTACTCTAGTGCATGTTTCTCTTTCATGCATGTGTGTGAGAGAGTGAGAGGTAGATTGCCTTGCATTGTGGTGCGAGCAACTTCGCGGCAGTGACAACATGGATGTGGAGATCAGAGGAGTGGAGCTTCCAAAGCAATCTTGGGGAGCCTTAAGGGATGTGATCTCGAAGCATTGGTAAGTACCCAACGATTGTTGTGTCTATTGCTTCTCATGTTTACGGTTGTGTGGAGTTCCCTCTTGGGAGGTGTGGTAGCCCATAACATTTTTGGCACCGCTAGTGAGGAAACACCTTTGTTTCTTCCATCCTCTTAGAGCTTCATCTCCCACTATGTAAGATTCACCATTGCCTTTGCATTTGGAAGGTGCAATGTGAAGAAATTGTGTAAATAAGGTTTGAGTGGCAGAGAAAAAATTATAGAAAATCGTGTGTTGTAAGGGTGGGTGAGTACTTAGAGGAAAGCTATGTTGGAAGGGTAAGTGAGTCCTTAGAGGAAAGCTACACTCAATTTTACATTCAATTTTATTGTTTTTCATCACCAACTCAACAGCGTGAGCTAGTAGGAGGTGACACGTTTTGTTTTGTTTTGTTTTTTTAAAAATCACGAAAACTACAAAAACAAAGAGCCACCGGTTGTGTTTATGATTTGCATTGCATTCCTCATCCTTGGCACAACCATTTTGGATCATTTGGATAGGGGAATCACCCTCTAACCTTCATTCTGTCGACGTGGCTATTAACACGTGAAAGTGTAGGAAACGTTTCACGACGTGAACCATTCCCTGCTACTTCACGACATGAAACACCTCCCGCAAATTAGTGTTAGGAATCTTAGGATTACCTTGCTAAAATTATGTCCCCTTATCCTGACACATCTGACATAGCGAAACCAAAAAATCTTATCACGTGAAATAGTAGCCAAGCGAGCACTTTGCTTTCTTAAGGAAGGTGTTTGAGAGATGTCAATTAAATCGTATATCCCTTGACCCTTTAAAGTCTCAATTCTAGGTTAAGCACAGTGTAATCTTAGGGCACATTGTGTCTAAAAATGGCATTTCCACTGATGAGAGCAAGGTAAAATTGATCTTGGAATTAGCCCCACCAACTAACTACAAAGGTGTACAATGGTTTATGGGCTATGTTGGGTATTATCGATGCTTTATCATATTCTATGCTGAAATTGCCAGGCCATTATATAAACTACTCACTGTCTTTGAATGGACCGAGAAATTCCAAGAGGCCTATCACAAGTTGAAGAATGCACTGGTTCGTGCACCAATCTTGAGACCACCCAACTGGGATCTTGTATTCCACGTGTACATTGATGCATCAAACATCGCTATAGAATGTGGATTGGTGCATCAAACGTCGCTATAGGATGTGGATTGGTACATTGATGCATCAAATGTCGCTATAGGATGTGGATTGGTGCAACCTGGGGAATTCAAATTGGATTACCCAATTGGTTTTGCCAGTCATCACAATTGAATGATGCAGAGATAAACTACACCACCATGGAGCGTGAAGGGTTTTGGCCGTGGTTTATGCTATTAAGAAATACAAACATTACCTGCTGCTGCTGCTGGCCAACAAATTTATATTCTTTTGTGGACCATTAGGTCCTGTTATATTTTGTGAACAAGCCTTGCACCTTAGGAAGAATCACACGATGGTTGCTTCTACTCCTAGAATTCGATTTTATGGTCATGGTAAGAAAAGGAACCTAACATGTTTTGGTGGACCATATGTCTAGAATTCCTAACAGAGAACCAACAACATGCATCGATGATGATCTTCCAGATGCTTGTCTGTTCAAACTTGACATGGTACCTGAGTGGAGTGAGGAAATATCCGACTATCTAGCTCATGGTTTTCCATAAGATCGATCTTTGAACAAAGATAAAATGTGTCAGCTTATTAAGCTAGCCACACCTTATCAATTTATTGATGGAGAATTATATAAGCTAGGCAAGAACGATATCCTCAGGAGAGATGTGTGCGATAAGATGAGTTTGTCACTGTCTTAGAAGAACCACACGCAAGAATACCTAGAGGCCATTTTGCGGGAGAAGTTACAGCAGCTCACAAGGTTCTCCAACCACGATTGTGGTGGCTTACATTATTCGGGGACATAGAATTTGTAAAGATATGCAAGGAGTTCTAACAATTTTCTATTCCACACAACAAAAGGACAGGATGCCACTCACCCCTGTGATTGTGTGACAACCCTTTGAAAAATGGGGTATCGATTTTGTTGGACCCATTAGTCTAACAGCGCATCCGTCCTCCCAAACACATTATGTGATTGTGGCCACATAATATTTCACTAAGTGGGAGGGGGGGCGAGAGCCTCTAAATGAGCTGATGCTCGATCTATGGCCAAGTTTCTATATGAACAAATCATTTCCAAATTTGGCTACCCACTTGAATTAGTCAGTGATGACTGGGGTTCACATTTCATCAATAAGGTGATTGAACACTTACATGATTCCTTGTAGTACACCGCAAATCATGACCTTATTACCCACAAGAAAATGGCCAAGCAGAGAGCACAAACAAGATCTTGTGTGCTGTCTTGACTAAAACTTTAGAAGCCAGCCACATAGATTGGGAACACAAGCTGACCGCAACACTATGAGCATATTATACATCATATAAGGTAGCAACAGGATACATTCCCTTTCGCCTAGCTTTTGGCATTGATGCGGTAATTCCTATGGAATTTTTATTCCTAGCCTGTGAATCACCATAAAAGAAAGGCTCACTCAAAATGCATTAGTTGAAAAGTTAGTTGACTTGGAAAAACTCGACGAAACCCAACTGATTACCTCACATGGGCTTCTAGTCGAAAAACTATGGAGGAAACACTGGTTTGACCATAACTTGAAACAAAAAGAACTGGAAATGGGGGACCTCTTCCTCATGTATGGTGTGGAAAGCGCCAATAAAAAGAAACTAAAATACAGAGGCTTAGGACCTTTTAGAGTGTCCGAAACCACCCCTCAATGGTCAGTCCACATTGAAACTATTGAAGGGGTAGAAATGGAAGGGTCCATCAATGGGAGTAAACTCAAGAAATATTATGGACCCTTGATCTAGGAAATGCTCACACAAGAGAACCTTCTAAAACAAAAAAAAGAGCTAGTCAAGGAAAAGATCAAACAAGCTCAAGAGGAAGCCAAAGAAAAATAAAGACTCCAAGGGAGAACGCTACGCGTAAATATGGCTTCACTCACTTTTCTTGATAAGGATGACTCGGATATTGAACTTGCAAGACTTAGTGTACATGTCTCTACAAAGGAGGGGCCATGCAACAAGCATCACACTTGTTGATACGGGGTCACGTCAAAACTTGATTTCTTATGAGACATGGGCAGCTTTAAACAAACTCCCCTAGAGACAACAAGTGCTGAAATTCGAAGTGTGCATCCATCTGTCACACATGCAATGGGACTTTTGAATGTAAACATCTCTGTCAAAAATAATCCCTTGGTCATCGGGAATGTGTTTGTTGTGCCTATAGGGACAATGGTAGAGGAAATGCTTATTGGATGAACATAGATTTGTGCCAACACCACATCCAATGGGAAAAATGAGAGGTATAACTTAATGATGGAAAAGACACCATCATCGTGCCATTATGGAGTCCATTGAATAAAGGGAAACATGCAGTGACATGCAAGATGGAATCTCCAATGCCAAAAAAAACAGAATTCCTAACAGAACAAGCATTCTCATTTTAAGGTCTTCCCTCTTCAACAGAATCAAAGCAAAGGAAGCAAAAGTCTCCAGGCAAAAAACAATGGCTTCCCAGGTCCAGCTTCAAGCACAAGGATACTATGAAACATACAAAAAAGCCGCATGGGAACAAAAGAAAAACAGACATGCTATAAGCAAGAGATAAGAAAAGACAAGCAGGGATAGGAAGCTGTATATCAGGCAAGCCCGCACACAACTTAGCATTCAACAACGCTGGGTCCAAAAGGACTTACTAGCAAAACAATGCTATTATAAGGAAATAAAACCATATGGGTACAAAAAACACGAAGCTTTGGGATGAGTTCCTTGATGGAGCACTATGGGCATACCGGACTACCTACCGAGAAGCAACGGGGTTTACGCCCTTTCACTTGGTTTATGGTCAAGAAGCATTGCAGCCTATTGAGCTCAACATTCCAACAATGCGGCTACATGGAAAAGGTGGACTAGGAGATCAAGATGCATGGGTAGATCAACTTCTCACTTTAGTTGAGCTAGAGTGGAAAAGAGAAGCTGCATACGAGTGTTATAGAAGAAAAGCCATGCAAGCAGCAGAGAAGTTCAATGCAACTTTGAAAGACTTAATAATACTTTTGGACCATCATTGTACATATGCTTCAACTTCACCATGCATAAGTAACTCCTATGCTCTCACATTTCTACCCACACCATGTAGAAAGCCTACTACCCAAATCACTTTTTCCCTTAGACTATTTCATCTTTTATTCTCTCATCTACCCTAAAATAATGAGGGTCTCCCTCCCTTTTGACTTTCATAGTTTAGTTATTTTGTATATATTTTTTACTATTAAATATTTTATATTTTTTCATTAAATATTTTTTTATATTTCAATTATTTTTGTATATTTTATTCACAATTAGATCTCTTTGTTTATTTTATTTTCCTATCATAATAACCATATTGTCATGATATGTTGACTAGTTAAATACTAGCTTGTTTTTTCTTATTATGTAAGTCTTTTATAAAATGAAAAAATCTCCTCCATGCAAGTGTCCACATACACTTGAGTCTCTAAGGTCAGGGTATGATGTATTGGGGGGCTCACTCTTGGAGCTATCAAGAAATTCCACCAATGGGGACCCACACAAAGATTTTAAAAATTCAGAAAATACATGATTCTGCTGAATTTTTTGCGCCCGCCTCCACGCCGAATTTGGACTGGTCATCAAAAGACAAAAGTTAGCTCGGGAGCTCAGGAATATGCTCAATTTTTTTTGAGAATTTTTGGAGCTAATGGTGGTGAGATATGAATTTTTTATTGGACCCCAGTCTGCCCGCTTTTTGGCAAGGTACACCTAGTCTCTTCTCACGTCCCTTACACATTCATCACCTACACACTTACTCATTCCTTTCTCACTCCATCAAACCTGCAAACTATCATGTCCTCTCTCACCCTCTCCACCTTTTTCCTCTCCTTCCATCTCCATTTGCTCTCATATCTACTCTACACCCATACCTCATCTCCATTTCTCTCCCTATTACTCCCATATTACTAAATTATTTTCCCAATCTCAAATAATACATAAAAATTCAACATGAATGTACCATATTAACCTCTGCAAATATGGGGTTTCCATCTATAAAAACCCCCATGTTCTTCACCTCAATCAACTTTTGTGGCGTCAAATGCAAGAAGGAGACCGGCGGTTAACTTAAAGATCTACACATGGGAGAATCCAAGCTTCTTCGAGCTTTCAACCACACAAAGGATCTTTCCAAATCTTTACTCCTCACACTCATTTTGTACATTGTATTACTAACCTTTTATAGTGATTACTAACTACTAACCACTAACATTTGTAAATAAGCACCCACTCTACTACTTTTGGAGTAGGCATTACTACAAGTTATTTGCTCAAACCTCTACATCACACTCTCCTCTCATCTTCAATAATTCTCTCACCTTGAGCCCACATCCATGTGACTCAAGGGATAAGAAGAGGCTCACTCTCATTTCAAAATAAAAAATCCATAATCTATGATTTTCCATAATAAGATTGATTAGGCTTAATCCTAATTGGGGCTTCTCAAACCTATAAATAGAGCCCCCTCCATTCCTTGTAAAGAAGAGATTACACACATTGTACACCACTCCCAACTCTAGTGTGTAAGGAGATAGTGAACTTGTGAGCTCTCTCTATACATCAATACCTTTGATTGCATAGAGAAGCTTGAAGCTAGTCATGTCATTGTGAGGGCTTGAGTGATGCCACACTCCCTATCATAATTGTATCATGCCTTTGTGCATAAATAAGATTAGTAGTTTGGGTGCAATTGTGTACAAAATCTTGGACTCCTACATCTGCAAAGTTGATCTAGCAAAGCGGTCCGATGTTTGATTTAAGGTAAATTCGATCCTTGTATTTTGTGGTGTGATCTTATGCTTGGCAGCTTGAGGGCCTATTTTTGATTTGTTGCCTTTCATTCCATGGTAAGAGGGTTGTATGGTGAGAGGGCTCCCATAATCTTAAGACCATGTGTATATCGACAACAAAATTAAGTCTATATTGTCTCTCTAAGCTTTCTCCAAGTTTGGTGTGCATATATGTGTGTTATGCTAGTCTCCTCCACACATAATACTATACGTTATGAGTGTTTGTTGAGGATGTATGTGTCTTTTGATTGATGTATATGGTTAGCTTGGCTACAAGGAAAGATCTTTGGTGTCCTAGTTCACACACATAACTAGGTGGTGCCTCGTTCTTGTTGAGTGTGTGGTTTTGGGGTTCTTATGTTTGTGTTGCGTTGTAACTTGTGTCCCAAGACCATTGAGCAACACGGGAGCCTTGAGGAGTGCTTAGAGGCCGCTCTTCTTGTTGCCCGCCCCGAACTGCCTCAGTAGGTTAGAGAGATCTGAGCCCTCCTTAAAGGATTTCAGTGACTGCACCTTACAGAGGGTGAGGGTGATTGGATTTCATGCACGGGATTGGCACATAGACCCACCACTTGCCAAGGTGGCCAGGGAGAGATCCTGGCGACTATGGAATTGGGAGTGCCGACCCCTCACGCGCCTCCAATGGGACCTGGAAGAGTGGACTTGGCATGATCCCGCTGATCAGGAGACTCTGGGGATGCCTCCCTTTTTGCATATTCAGCGCAGCTAGGTTGCATGATCCAGATGCAAGAGATTGATGGCACCTCGGCTACTGTAGCACATTGGCAGTCACAGGGCCTCTCACAACGTTTCCTCTTCGATTTTTGGAAAAGGCTTTGGGACAATTTTTGGTCTAGAAAACTTGGCTGGCGGTTGGAGGTCGGCTAGCAGCTTGCCCGAGGTGCGGCCACTTTCAAGATAGGGCCTCGACCTAGATCATTACATGGGGCACTGTCGCTTGGGCGATAGAGGCTGAGGTGGTCAGGGCTTACAAGGAGGATGGTGGAGGGCTAGCTCTTCAGGTCTCTCACCCACGCATTTCGGCAGTACTAGTTACAGTCCCACCACTACAAGACAATGCTGCCATACACGCGTTTCATACACGCGATAAATTACGAACGCGTGTATGGTCGCGCTTGTATTTGAATAGAATCGGGCGCGTGTATTTTAGCATTTAAGTTCGCGTGTATATTTGCATTTATCAACGCGTGTATAAACGCGTTTATATACACGCAGTAATACACGCATAAATACACGATAATATTTACGGGATAATACTCGCTATTATACACGGATAAATACATGCCACTGTACACGGATTAATACACGCATGGCAGAGAAAAACTGAAAAAAAAACTGAATTCCTTAACAAAATTAAAAACTATTTTCCTTAAACCATCTCATAGTACATTACAGTATACATCATTACACAATCCCACTACATGCATTTACAACAATGAAATATATTCAAAAATAAATCATGCATATGAGATGATAGAAATGTCATCAATTTAGAACATACAGTGACGGATTGGTTAGGGTTCGATCTCATCTTCAATAAGATCCATCCTTGTCAAACGATCAACATCAATATCCATTTGATCAATTGGTAAGGCTACGATTAAATTTATTCCACTATCGATATTCTGTACTCCATTGATAATGGTATCGATGTCCTGATCATCCTCATCAACATCACCATCATCCTCAATGGTAGGGTCATTCTCATGATCATGAGAAATGGCATGCTCATCCTCATTATTGTGAGATCCCTGTTCCCACCGCGCAACGGATTCGGGGTACTAGCAGCGGAAGTAGCACTTCTTGCACGAGGCAGGGTCCCACACTCGGGGCCTCATCCACGGATATCCGGACAAAAGACTAATCCGTCGGTTTTTCCAAAACCAGACCCGGAAAAACTTCCCTTATCCGGAAAGCACGGGCGATTCCACCAGGATAATTTTTACTCTAACGTAGTCAAAACTCTTACTGATCAAACAGATCCGACTGCATCTATAAAGATACTTGGTCAGATCAAGGAAGAAACTTGCACTTGGATCATTGGGATCAACGCTTTTTTCCCCACCAAGGAGGCACAGCCGTTGATTCCTATCCATAGAACAATTACTATCCGGGATTTACTTTATCTATCGTAATAACAGAAATTGAGTCTCGATTTACGGATCCATCAGTCCAGCCTAACCCCATCCGATCCCATGGGTTAGCCAACCGCCCAACCACTGTAGTGATGGGATCCAATTTGGAATTTGGTTAGGTTTTGTCCCGGGTACCAAGGAAAAGAGTTCCAAGGCCCCCTAGCCGGAATTTCATGCAAACATAAAACTAGCCACACCACTTACACACCCAATATGAAAATTGCCTTTTTCTTAGCATCAGCTAACTTTAAAACAATCCTTTAATGAAACCATAGTACCACTGATCACAATCTCCCAAATTATCCAGTTGATTCATAAATTCCCATCATTCCTTCATCAGAGTATCTATGGCATCATTGGCAACTAGAACGCTCACCACCTGTCCACACAGGGGCCGTTTCAATAGTTCCTAGCCCATAATACTCAACAATATAATCACTTATCAAGATGGACTCTCGTTGAAGATCAGCAAGATCAACCAACAGATCCATATAAAAGAGCCATGGACTCATCCGTTGAGGACCAGCAAGGTCAGTCAACCAGATCCATGCCCGGTTCCAGAAAACAACTCTTACTCCTTGTTCCAATATCTTCCTCGACGCACGCGTGGGTATCCTGGGCGACCCAGAGCCCGAGCACCGTATGGTCAGCACCCTCTAGGATCCTTCGCAGGTGACCTAGCGCTTCACTCATAGGCCGCTTCCTTGGTCCCTCATCCACCGTACCGGAAGCTCACCATTTTAATCGAACCGAGGCTGGTCAAGACCTCGGCCGACCTTGCTACGCGAGACGTCCTCCATTGACTCTCCGTCAGCAGTTGCAACTTTATCAGTTAGGTCTCCACGACCTTAATCACAAGACGGTCAAAATGCTTTCCCAGCATTCTTGACATAAAACAGCCATTTACAAACAGCATTTACAAACAGTTTACAAATACAATTTCTATATTAACTCTCATTTTTCCACATTATCCCTCATGCAATCCACATTACTTATTCCACATTTCATTTATATGTGTACTCATCCAATCATATCATTTTCCATCTCTTCACTTCAGATTCCTTCACATCACATATCATATATTCACATCCATATCCACATCCATACATCCACATCCACATCCACATTCACATCC
The DNA here is from genome assembly GCF_041138505.1 of Cibotium barometz. NCBI lineage: Eukaryota > Viridiplantae > Streptophyta > Polypodiopsida > Cyatheales > Cibotiaceae > Cibotium > Cibotium barometz. The sequence continues at coordinate 27,285,491 of NC_141090.1, forward strand.
ATACATCCACATCTACATGCTTATCTCCATTTTCACATCCTCATTTATACATCCACATCCCATATCCACATTCATACATACACATCCATATCCACATCCATATCCGCATTCATACATACACATCCATATCCACATCCACATGCATACATTCATTATCACGTCCTCATTCATACATCCACATCCACATACATACATACATACATCCACATCCACATCCACATTCTCATTCACATCTATACATCCATATCTACATGCACATTCACATCCATACATCCACATCTATATCCTCATTCACATCCATACATCCACATTCATGCATCCACATCTACATGCCTACATCCATACATACACATCCACATTTACATCCATGCATCCACATCCACATCCTCATTCACATCCATACATCCACATTCATACATCCACATCCACATCCACATTCACATCCATACATCCACATCTACATGCTTATCTCCATTTTCACATCCTCATTTATACATCCACATCCCATATCCACATTCATACATACACATCCATATCCACATCCACATGCATACATACATCCACATCCACATTCCCATTCACATATATACATCCATATCTACATGCACATTCACATCCATACATCCACATCTATATCCTCATTCACATCCATACATCCACATTCATGCATCCACATCTACATGCTTATCTCCATTTTCACATCCTCATTTATACATCCACATCCCATATCCACATTCATACATACACATCCATATCCACATCCACATGCATACATACATCCACATCCACATTCCCATTCACATATATACATCCATATCTACATGCACATTCACATCCATACATCCACATCTATATCCTCATTCACATCCATACATCCACATTCATGCATCCACATCTACATGCTTATCTCCATTTTCACATCCTCATTTATACATCCACATCCCATATCCACATTCATACATACACATCCATATCCACATCCACATGCATACATACATCCACATCCACATTCCCATTCACATATATACATCTTTATCTACATGTACATTCACATCCATACATCCACATCTATATCCTCATTCACATCCATACATCCACATTCATGCATCCACATCTACATGCATACATCCATACATCCACATCCACATTTACATCCATGCATCCACATCTACATCCTCATTCACATCCATACATCCACATTCATACATCCATACATCCACATTCATATATCCACATCCACATCCACATTCACATCCATACATCCACATTCATACATCCACATCCACATCCATACATCCACATTCATACATCCACAAGCATCTTATCATATCTTATCACTTCCCATATCTTTTATGCATACCTCTATGCATGAAATTCAATTATGCATACCTCTATGCATGAAATTCAATTATGCTAAAAGTAACACTTTTATAATAAAATATTCAACTTTTATGCATACCTCTATGCATGAAATCCAATATGATAAAAGTAACACTTTTGATATAAATTTTTTTCCTTTATGCATACTTCTATGCATGAAAATTAAAAATGATAAAAGTAACACTTTTGATATAAAAAAATTATCCTTTATGCATGATATTAAAATTCAATTTCTCCATGATTATAATGAAATTCTTTCAATTAATCTAGGATGATAATTCCTAGAATATGGTAGGAAGTCCTCTTTTTATGCTTTGAATGAAATTATTTTATGCATAATTTTTATAAAAATTTTGCCATAGCTCCGCTGCTATGACTGATAAATCTCAATTTTTTCTAAGGGATAAAGCTTATCATTAAGGAAATAATTAAAATGATCTCTAATTGGATCATTAATCTATAGTGGATTGAATCATCAATATGCATAAACTAAAAGCATAGAAAAAAGCCATTAAATTGGCCTCAAGCATAGCTTAATCTTGGGTTAAGGAAAAGCTTTATGAAAAGCTTGATTTGGATTGAGAACGGGTCATGAGTATGACCATTTCTTGAGTGAGAGAGAGAATTTACATAAAAATCATTAGAATTTAAACATAAATGAAAATTAACTTCAATAGCATTTATTAACTTATGTAACTCTTCACTACTATTCAAACTTCAATAGTATTTAAAAAAAACCATACCAATTAAACTTCTCAAGCTTGAGAGGGGTTGAGAAGAGAGAAACATTGAGAAATTATAGAAAGATCAATATTCACTAATTACCTTACAACTTGCTTGATTCTTTGTTCACGGTAGAAGCCCCCAACCAATCAATTGGTTAAGTATGTTGATGGAGCCACTAATGGGGATTGAGAAGAAAGAGAGAAGCTCCAAAAACTAGTGAATTATTAAATGAATTCACAGTTCTTGGCTTAGGTGAAGTAGAGTAACGATGCATAAACACTAACTATTTTTCAACAAGGGGGAGGCTTCTATTTATAGGAAAAATTGAGCTCCTAACCAAACAAACTGATTCTGGAATTTTCTAAATCAGTTTGGTCAATATTTGACCATTTTTAGGTCAGTTAAGCTAACTTTTTGGAACTAGACTTGAATGAGGAGAGAGGAGAGATGAAATATCTCAACTTTTATGAGTTTAAAACTCATTCAAGCATGTGAAATATGCACCTCCTTTAAAGAACTCCCCTTCCTTACATATGTGTCATAATGGAATCATTTTAATATTGCTCATAGTTTTTTTTTACTAATAAACCTTGTACATTTTCAACTCTTCATCTTATGTGAAATATGCACCTCCTTTAAAGAATTCCCCTTCCTTACATATGTGTCATAATGGAATCATTTTAATATTGCTCATAGTTTTTTACTAATAAACCTTGTACATTTTCAACTCTTCATCTTATGTGAAATATGCACCTCCTTTAAAGAATTCCCCTTCCTTACATGTGTCATAATGGCATCATTTTAATATTGCTCATAGTTTTTTACTAATAAACCTTGTACATTTTCAACTCTTCATCTTATGTGAGCATTTACTCATTTTTGGATACCCAAAATATCTCATATTTTTAATATTGCTCATAGTTTTTTACTAATAAACCTTGTACATTTTCAACTCTTCACCTTATGTGAGCATTTACTCATTTTTGGGTATCTTCTTTTTTACAAATTTGGATTTATCTCTTCCCTACACATGGATTGATGCTATTGGCCCATAGGAACCTTAATTGGACCATAGTCTAAAGATTTCTGAAAATCTAGACCCTTAGACTAAGGTTCTTTATACCTATTTCCAATTAATTCCAATTGCACATTGAAAAATTCTTTTTGAATTTCTATTTCAGGGAAACTCATCTGAATTATAAGAGATATTTTTCTATCCAAAAATATTCAAAATCTGAATATTCTCTCTCTAGAATATTTTTCTCTCTCTAGGCTAAAACAGATAGAAACAAGGTCTTTATATTTCTGAAGAGGGTTGATTACAGGGGAAGATACTAGACATCAAAAAGGGGTTGGGGGAGGAATCTTACATTCTACCCCACTTAAAAAACGCGAGATGTCCTCATCTCGCAACTTGTGATAATTTCGCAAGATTCACGAATATGAGACTTAGAGAAAAATTTTAATCAAGATTAACCACCAAGAAACGTCTTAAAGAGGGCAAGATTCAAAATAAGAACAAGATTTAAACTTTATTCATTCTCGGAACTTATACAGTAAAGATAGAAGAACTCTTTACACTTCCATAAGCCCGTCCATCATATGATCACAAAAGCAGTCCTCACAAGCTGCACAAGTATAAGGTAACTCATCTATGGGAATGATTCTGTGGGTTATTGCTGCGCCTATCTCAGTGGTATGAGGTGTTCTAACAAAAGGACCTCTGAGAGGCAAGCCAAAAACGGGGTAAAGGCATATCTTCTCATGAGGAAGAAAACACGCCAGTAAGAAGACCCGCTCAGAAAACCCAGGATGCCTTGATCTCATGACGCAGTAGTATCGGGGACCCAAACCCAAAGCTTCAATAACCATGGCCAAGCGGACATTGTTACGAAAGTGCTGCTGACCCCAGGGTGTTACCCTAGTTATGTCTTGATAGGTCCGCCATTTTGTCTGCGCTACAGAAGTTCCCAAGTGAGGAAAAAGTGAGCGCTCATACTGCTCTATAAAATCTTTCTTCACAGACTCCCTTGCGTCTTGAAGGTGAGAAATCATTAGGGATAAAACTAGTTCTTGTTGCCAAGCCATGAAGGAGATTAAGAAAGAAAGGAGATCGATGGAAGTAAGATTACTGTGAGCGACAAGTAAAAGTTACGACTTATATAAAGGAAGGAGCTAGCGTAACTTAGAAGCCAACGGTAACTTGCCACTGAAGTTTTACCGTCTTTCCATGATTTGGGTTTGACACATTTTTCTATAGAAGGCATTAAGAATTTTGAGATGAAGAGATAAAAGAAGCTTGTAGGCTAAGTCACCTACTTTCATTGAATTCAGATATAAGGCTCACAATATCTGGGGGATAACTTCATATACTCCCCAAGAGATAAAGAACTTCTTTTGGGCCGTACTCGAATGAAGACCAAAACCTTGATATCCAAAACATCGATTCTCACTTCTGAACTCATTGTTCTGAATCCTTAAAACAGGTGGGACTCTTGAGAAGTGTTCTAGGAAAAGGGTCTTCCTTTGTTAAACAGAACTTTCTTTTATTTTAGAGAGGGAATAATTATAAGATCAGAAAGGGAGATTCTTACTCCTGTATACCTCGAAGGCTGGGGAGGAATCTTACATTCTACCCCACTTAAAAAGTGCGAGATGTCCTCATCTCGCAAGGTAGAGGACAACTCTTTTTCTTAACATCCAATTTTATTTTGGGGTTCCTTATATTCTGGTCAACCCAGCAGAACACTGGGATAAATATCCCTTATATAGAACTCATCATTAATATTCAGATCATATCATTCATATCTTTAACATGATAATGGTCCATTAGACCGAAAAATTTCCTTCTGAACATTCCTCCACGGGAATTTCAGTCAAGCAAGTTCTCAATTTGTCATCCCTTAACTTGATCTACTGATCAAGTGTTAACAGTAACAATTTGACAGCACAACCCACTAATCTCATAGTGATTTGCTGAATTCATTATCATCATTCCAGTTATGAATATCATCACTGGGACTCGTCCCATTCATCCTCATTGTGGTTTTGTTCAGATTTTTATATTTCAACTAATTTCAGAAATCATCATTTTTCAATCAGAATTTTCAATCAGAATCCAATTCAATTCATCAATTCTCAAACAGAATTAAAAATCATATCAACCACATTCGAATTCATCATCTGGATAGCATCAATGCTTATAATTTCAAGTCTTAGATTTACTCGTATATACTGTCAGTAAAGAGCTGCAGTATACTCTCGGTATATACGGGTAGTCGTGGCTCTTGGAATTATAAGGTAAATACCATCATGTCTAGGCCTCAAGCAAGTCAGGGATTCTATATAATTGCGGTACTTCCATCTGAAGACCCAATTACCAAATTACGAATTTCAGTTTGAATATCAAATTGTATGAATTATATCACACAATTACAACCTTTTTGTGCTTCTTGATAAATTTTTGACATATTTGCCTTCTCAGTTGATCTTTATTAACCAAATGCTCTGATACCAACTGTGAGATCCCTGTTCCCACCGCGCAACGGATTCGGGGTACTAGCAGCGGAAGTAGCACTTCTTGCGCGAGGCAGGGTCCCACACTCGGGGCCTCATCCACGGATATCCGGACAAAAGACTAATCCGTCGGTTTTTCCAAAACCAGACCCGGAAAAACTTCCCTTATCCGGAAAGCACGGGCGATTCCACCAGGATAATTTTTACTCTAACGTAGTCAAAACTCTTACTGATCAAACAGATCCGACTGCATCTATAAAGATACTTGGTCAGATCAAGGAAGAAACTTGCACTTGGATCATTGGGATCAACGCTTTTTTCCCCACCAAGGAGGCACAGCCGTTGATTCCTATCCATAGAACAATTACTATCCGGGATTTACTTTATCTATCGTAATAACAGAAATTGAGTCTCGATTTACGGATCCATCAGTCCAGCCTAACCCCATCCGATCCCATGGGTTAGCCAACCGCCCAACCACTGTAGTGATGGGATCCAATTTGGAATTTGGTTAGGTTTTGTCCCGGGTACCAAGGAAAAGAGTTCCAAGGCCCCCTAGCCGGAATTTCATGCAAACATAAAACTAGCCACACCACTTACACACCCAATATGAAAATTGCCTTTTTCTTAGCATCAGCTAACTTTAAAACAATCCTTTAATGAAACCATAGTACCACTGATCACAATCTCCCAAATTATCCAGTTGATTCATAAATTCCCATCATTCCTTCATCAGAGTATCTATGGCATCATTGGCAACTAGAACGCTCACCACCTGTCCACACAGGGGCCGTTTCAATAGTTCCTAGCCCATAATACTCAACAATATAATCACTTATCAAGATGGACTCTCGTTGAAGATCAGCAAGATCAACCAACAGATCCATATAAAAGAGCCATGGACTCATCCGTTGAGGACCAGCAAGGTCAGTCAACCAGATCCATGCTCGGTTCCAGAAAACAACTCTTACTCCTTGTTCCAATATCTTCCTCGACGCACGCGTGGGTATCCTGGGCGACCCAGAGCCCGAGCACCGTATGGTCAGCACCCTCTAGGATCCTTCGCAGGTGACCTAGCGCTTCACTCATAGGCCGCTTCCTTGGTCCCTCATCCACCGTACCGGAAGCTCACCATTTTAATCGAACCGAGGCTGGTCAAGACCTCGGCCGACCTTGCTACGCGAGACGTCCTCCATTGACTCTCCGTCAGCAGTTGCAACTTTATCAGTTAGGTCTCCACGACCTTAATCACAAGACGGTCAAAATGCTTTCCCAGCATTCTTGACATAAAACAGCCATTTACAAACAGCATTTACAAACAGTTTACAAATACAATTTCTATATTAACTCTCATTTTTCCACATTATCCCTCATGCAATCCACATTACTTATTCCACATTTCATTTATATGTGTACTCATCCAATCATATCATTTTCCATCTCTTCACTTCAGATTCCTTCACATCACATATCATATATTCACATCCATATCCACATCCATACATCCACATCCACATCCACATTCACATCCATACATCCACATCTACATGCTTATCTCCATTTTCACATCCTCATTTATACATCCACATCCCATATCCACATTCATACATACACATCCATATCCACATCCATATCCGCATTCATACATACACATCCATATCCACATCCACATGCATACATTCATTATCACGTCCTCATTCATACATCCACATCCACATACATACATACATACATCCACATCCACATCCACATTCTCATTCACATCTATACATCCATATCTACATGCACATTCACATCCATACATCCACATCTATATCCTCATTCACATCCATACATCCACATTCATGCATCCACATCTACATGCCTACATCCATACATACACATCCACATTTACATCCATGCATCCACATCCACATCCTCATTCACATCCATACATCCACATTCATACATCCACATCCACATCCACATTCACATCCATACATCCACATCTACATGCTTATCTCCATTTTCACATCCTCATTTATACATCCACATCCCATATCCACATTCATACATACACATCCATATCCACATCCACATGCATACATACATCCACATCCACATTCCCATTCACATATATACATCCATATCTACATGCACATTCACATCCATACATCCACATCTATATCCTCATTCACATCCATACATCCACATTCATGCATCCACATCTACATGCTTATCTCCATTTTCACATCCTCATTTATACATCCACATCCCATATCCACATTCATACATACACATCCATATCCACATCCACATGCATACATACATCCACATCCACATTCCCATTCACATATATACATCCATATCTACATGCACATTCACATCCATACATCCACATCTATATCCTCATTCACATCCATACATCCACATTCATGCATCCACATCTACATGCTTATCTCCATTTTCACATCCTCATTTATACATCCACATCCCATATCCACATTCATACATACACATCCATATCCACATCCACATGCATACATACATCCACATCCACATTCCCATTCACATATATACATCTTTATCTACATGTACATTCACATCCATACATCCACATCTATATCCTCATTCACATCCATACATCCACATTCATGCATCCACATCTACATGCATACATCCATACATCCACATCCACATTTACATCCATGCATCCACATCTACATCCTCATTCACATCCATACATCCACATTCATACATCCATACATCCACATTCATATATCCACATCCACATCCACATTCACATCCATACATCCACAATCATACATCCACATCCACATCCATACATCCACATTCATACATCCACAAGCATCTTATCATATCTTATCACTTCCCATATCTTTTATGCATACCTCTATGCATGAAATTCAATTATGCATACCTCTATGCATGAAATTCAATTATGCTAAAAGTAACACTTTTATAATAAAATATTCAACTTTTATGCATACCTCTATGCATGAAATCCAATATGATAAAAGTAACACTTTTGATATAAAATTTTTTCCTTTATGCATACTTCTATGCATGAAAATTAAAAATGATAAAAGTAACACTTTTGATATAAAAAAATTATCCTTTATGCATGATATTAAAATTCAATTTCTCCATGATTATAATGAAATTCTTTCAATTAATCTAGGATGATAATTCCTAGAATACGGTAGGAAGTCCTCTTTTTATGCTTTGAATGAAATTATTTTATGCATAATTTTTATAAAAATTTTGCCATAGCTCCGCTGCTATGACTGATAAATCTCAATTTTTTCTAAGGGATAAAGCTTATCATTAAGGAAATAATTAAAATGATCTCTAATTGGATCATTAATCTATAGTGGATTGAATCATCAATATGCATAAACTAAAAGCATAGAAAAAAGCCATTAAATTGGCCTCAAGCATAGCTTAATCTTGGGTTAAGGAAAAGCTTTATGAAAAGCTTGATTTGGATTGAGAACGGGTCATGAGTATGACCATTTCTTGAGTGAGAGAGAGAATTTACATAAAAATCATTAGAATTTAAACATAAATGAAAATTAACTTCAATAGCATTTATTAACTTATGTAACTCTTCACTACTATTCAAACTTCAATAGTATTTAAAAAAAACCATACCAATTAAACTTCTCAAGCTTGAGAGGGGTTGAGAAGAGAGAAACATTGAGAAATTATAGAAAGATCAATATTCACTAATTACCTTACAACTTGCTTGATTCTTTGTTCACGGTAGAAGCCCCCAACCAATCAATTGGTTAAGTATGTTGATGGAGCCACTAATGGGGATTGAGAAGAAAGAGAGAAGCTCCAAAAACTAGTGAATTATTAAATGAATTCACAGTTCTTGGCTTAGGTGGAGTAGAGTAACGATGCATAAACACTAACTATTTTTCAACAAGGGGGAGGCTTCTATTTATAGGAAAAATTGAGCTCCTAACCAAACAAACTGATTCTAGAATTTTCTAAATCAGTTTGGTCAATATTTGACCATTTTTAGGTCAGTTAAGCTAACTTTTTGGAACTAGACTTGAATGAGGAGAGAGGAGAGATGAAATATCTCAACTTTTATGAGTTTAAAACTCATTCAAGCATGTGAAATATGCACCTCCTTTAAAGAACTCCCCTTCCTTACATATGTGTCATAATGGAATCATTTTAATATTGCTCATAGTTTTTTTTTACTAATAAACCTTGTACATTTTCAACTCTTCATCTTATGTGAAATATGCACCTCCTTTAAAGAATTCCCCTTCCTTACATATGTGTCATAATGGAATCATTTTAATATTGCTCATAGTTTTTTACTAATAAACCTTGTACATTTTCAACTCTTCATCTTATGTGAAATATGCACCTCCTTTAAAGAATTCCCCTTCCTTACATATGTGTCATAATGGCATCATTTTAATATTGCTCATAGTTTTTTACTAATAAACCTTGTACATTTTCAACTCTTCATCTTATGTGAGCATTTACTCATTTTTGGATACCCAAAATATCTCATATTTTTAATATTGCTCATAGTTTTTTACTAATAAACCTTGTACATTTTCAACTCTTCACCTTATGTGAGCATTTACTCATTTTTGGGTATCTTCTTTTTTACAAATTTGGATTTATCTCTTCCCTACACATGGATTGATGCTATTGGCCCATAGGAACCTTAATTGGACCATAGTCTAAAGATTTCTGAAAATCTAGACCCTTAGACTAAGGTTCTTTATACCTATTTCCAATTAATTCCAATTGCACATTGAAAAATTCTTTTTGAATTTCTATTTCAGGGAAACTCATCTGAATTATAAGAGATATTTTTCTATCCAAAAATATTCAAAATCTGAATATTCTCTCTCTAGAATATTTTTCTCTCTCTAGGCTAAAACAGATAGAAACAAGGTCTTTATATTTCTGAAGAGGGTTGATTACAGGGGAAGATACTAGACATCAAAAAGGGGTTGGGGGAGGAATCTTACAATTATCACGATCATCTCTTATTTCTTGATCATCGATCACAACATCTTCAATGGCATGTTCGACGTCATCTTCATTGCGGCTTGTTACATCCTCCATATGCTCCATATCAGTGAATGTATTATACATCACTTTGGAACGTGGTGCAATAGGGATGACGTACCACCATTTGATGTCATGCACCATTGGTAGATAGATAACCTACTCAAATACACACAGTACAGTAATTAATTAGCATATCAAAAGTCAAGGGGTACGCGAGCTTAGATATATATGTACATGAAACACATTAGTAAAAAAATGCATACCTGCTCACATTGTTGTGGCAATACGAGCCTATCTTTCTTTGTTTGCCAGAACTTTGTAGAGTCAATATTTACATATCCACTTGCATGGCGTTTTATCGTTGCATCAGGCCCTTTTTCCACCACGTTCATTTGCCATTTGACATCCAAAACATACACAAAGAAGCGACGAAAGTCAAGCCTAAATATGTCTTGGATTATGCCACAATAATCATCCATTTTTCCATTAGCTCCCTCAAAGCTACTAATGACACCGCAATCTTGTGTATTTCTCTTTTCATCAATTCTTTGTGTTCGAAAATGCTTGCCTTCACACCATATAGCATTGAACATAGTGCACTGGACTAAAATAGAAGCAATATTAATATTGTGTAAGCAATGTGAATAAATATTAAAAGCAAATCACTTACAACTAATGCAAAACATTAGTTCTATGTACAATTGACATGCATCCTCGTGCATACTCCCATTCTTCCGCCGTGATATGCAGCCCCTCGTCGCTCTCTGCTCTCTCCATTTCCTCATGCAACCAATCAACATGGATATCATTCGGAAGTGTTGCTAGATGCTTAGGGTACGCCTTCCGAGAGCCATGTTGCCTCCGAAAGAGAGCTCTTTCTGCTTGCCTTTTTGTCTTTGCATCCTCATATCTTGTAACCCATCTGCTCATCACATCACTATTAAGGATACAAGTGAAATTGAGATCATCAATCAATGTTCTGTCAATTACTTTACTCTGTCCTTTTCCTTGAGGCACAATAGAGGTCATCCTCAAGTCCTCTTCATTGCTCCATAGTCGTGGCAAAGAGCTGTCCACCTGACCAAGAAATTTTGAAATATATACAAGAGACTCTTGTATCAACCAACCCTCGGCCATGCTTCCTTCAGGCCTTGCACTTTGCCTCACAAAGTCTTTTAAGGTCTTCATGAAGCGCTCTAGGAAGAACATCCAGCGTGCATGCACAGTACCACATAAAGCAATTTCGTCCACTAAATGCACAATGAGATGTAGTTGACTTGTGAGAATGGTTCGCGGAAAAGTCTCCTCTACCAAACAAACCACCTCCACTGCCATAACACGCGCATCATCCAACATGGCTGGATCAATTGCTTTGGAACTAACATATCTGAAAAATAAATAAATAGTACGTTATACCTCATGCACGTTCATTTTGTAAGGTATAATGAAGGGTGATCTGAGCATGGGTTTTACATACCTCACAAGCTCGCCCATCTTATAAATACATTTTTTCAAACTCTTATTTGCACAATGGTCGATGCTAGTAGGTAGTATGAACTGCGCACATAAGAGCACATTTATGGTTTATGGCATTACAAAATTTAATTTCAACGTACATACAAGACTTGGAAAACACTTACTTGAAGCATCTTGTGCCAATCGTGGGACTTCAACCCATATAGTTGCTCAACGCCTCTTTTCTTAGTGGTTGTAAAGGCTCCCTTCAATGATCTCATGCATCCAGTGGGAGTACGCAAAGTGGTGATGGCCTGCTTTACCTGCTTCTCCTCTTTCTTTGATATAATCCATGGTGCAGGCGGAAGACGAACGTGCCCACCCACCTCTCGTGGCCAAGCTTGACGCATACGTCCTGCGACCCGCAAGTCCTCACGTACGCTAACATTGTCTCGTTTACCAGTAATATGTTCCCAAATACCAGATCCCACATTCTTGAAGATGTGCATGGGATCAAGAAGATGGTTGATCTTAAGATGGGTCCAATATGGCAGCCGGAAAAAAATGGAGTACCTGCACAAGGGATTTCTCTATGTGACCTTTAATCCAATTAGAGACTACACAAAACAAGATTGAAAAAACATCACTATACCTGTTCATGCCATCTGGAGGAAGAATAGTTGTAGACTCCCAAATACGCTTCCAATCTTTTGCACGAAGTGTTTGTGGAGGAATGTTACTCTTACTAGCAACATATTTAGAATGATCTGAGGGGAGAAATCGATGATGATTATCGAATATAGTCTTACACAAACCATCAGCATACACATGTACTAATGAAGGGCCACAAACAGGACATGCATGTTTACCCGATGTTTTCAAACCTGTTAAAATATAAATAAAAGTTAGAATAATAAAGTCAAACCGTCTAATTAATATATATAGCTAATAGCAATAGAGTAGGGAGGTAATTAGAATTCTTACCAGAACAATCGCTGGAAAGTCATGCATTGTCCACATCAACACTGCTTTTAAGTCGAAGTGTCGAGAGGAGGGAGGCCTACTAATGTCCACCACCGCAACACCTCTCCATAGTTCCTCCAACTCATCAATCAGTGGTTCAAGATAAACATCCATATGCTTGACTTTATGTTTCCCTGGAATTAGAAGGGATAACATAAGATGTCCCTTCTTGATCGCCATTGATGGTGGAAGGTTGTAATTCACCAACACAACTGGCCACACGCTGTATGCGGTGCTTTTGAAACCAAATGGATTCACTCCATCCATACCCAGGCCAAGTCTCAAGTTTCTGGGCTCTGTTTTAAAGCTGGGCCACTCATCTTCAATATGCTTCCAAGCAGGAGTGTCTGCGGGAATTCTCCACATGCCATCATCCGATCGATGTGAGGAATGCCATGACATGAGCTCTGCTATGGATTTGCACTTGAACATGTGTTTGATGCGAGGAATTATAGGAAAGTGTCGCAAGACTTCGTGGGGTGCAGGGCTATTGTCGTCCCTTTCCCACTCATCTCTGACAATAGATCCCGAAGCTCCAGCATCATCTCGTCGACGCTTTACGTCCTCTCGTCGCGCGTAGGGTACCATGTTAGGGTGTGGTACTGCATCCTGCTTCAATTTATCAAATTATATGTTACAACTCTATTAATTTAATTTGGATACCATGAGTCATTTGAATACCATCAATTTACATCTACTCACCTCTAAACCTGTTTGATTCCATTCTCCATACATGGAGATGTGATTCAAGGTAATTTGACGTGCTCGTACAATGCATCCTTGACATCGATTGCACATACATTTGATCCGTTGTCCCAACCACACATCGCGATTACGATGACGCATTGTCTCATCTTCCCCAGAACTGCTTGAAGAGGTTGATGACATCCTGTGTACAAACCAGAAAACACAAACTCATTATATATTTTTAATGAAAGCACAATATCGCGTGTATTCACGCGGCTATCTCCTAAAACTTGCGTGTATAAACGTGGCTACTTCCTAAAAAACGCGTGTATTCACGCGGCTAATTTCTGCAAAACGCGTGTATAAACGCAGCTAAAATCCTATACACACGAATATACCTGCGTTCGTAAACGCGAACATAAACGCGGCGGCATATTTAAACTAAAAATAGCCCGCCTTTCCCAAATATAGATTTTGAACTTAGAAATCAACAGTGCATGCGTTTTCGCCTGTTTTCGCCTCTTCCAACAGCAAGGAGGGAGCAGAGAAAGGAGCACACACACGGGAGAAGGAGGGAGCAGAGAAGGAGCAGAGAGGACTCACTTTTTCAGAGGTGAGTCACTTTGTCCTGTGCCTTGTCTCTTTTGTCAAATTTGTTTACTTTGCTCTTTGCTCTTTGGGTTTGTCTTTTTGCACACGATTGGGTTGCTGCATCCTGACAGGGGCGACAATGGCTGGTCCTTTTATAAGGACATTCTGTCTTTGTCGGGGGGTCGGTCTTTTCGAGAAATTTTTTTCGCAGGTCGCGTGTACAAACGCGTGTAGAAGCGCGTGTAACCTGTCTGCAGAGTTTTTTCACGCGCATATACACGCGTTTTTGGCCGGGTGTATACACGCATTTTTTGACGGGTGTATACACGCGTTTCTGCAGACAGAAAACTGCGGCGTTTCAGATTTCATGGTTTGCAGGCAATTGACTTGTGTAATGACAATGTGTGAGTCAAGAGACAGCCCATGATGTACATGATGATGTTTGTTGCAGGTTCTTTATGGATATTCCAGGTTCTTCATCCGATCCATTTGCGTACAGCAATTGGTTGATGGAGATGATGAATCACTTTGGGCGCCAACCTGGTCCGGTTGAGCTTACAGAGTATATGTATGCCCATCCCCCTCCTTCCCTGCCTGGTGTCTATACCCCTACCGCGAGTATCCAGGGCACTCCAGTGCCGTCTATTCCTCCGAGTCCGACGAGACGGCATGCAGCTTCTCCTCTTCCACGTCCACCGAGGAGACATACCTCGTCCCAGACACACTCACGTACACCCTCACAGCCACCATCACGTGCTCCCTCAGAGCCACCGTCACGTCAAGGCTCACAGCCACCGTCACGTAGACAATCCCCCAGTCGTGACTCCACCCGCAGCAGTAGGAAGAGTGGGAGTGGAGGATGCGGCGGGTGCTTTGGTGGGGGAGGTGGGGGAGGTGGGGGAGGTAGTAGGGCACGGGGTGAGAGAGGAGATAAAGGGAGAAGAGTTAGAGGAGACAGTTCGGAAGAGGAGGAGATGAGAGAGATGGAGAGAGTGGTTTGCTATGATGTGACGGATAGGGGCGGGATAGTGATGGATGCGAGGGGGAGGGAGGTAATGGAGTACATGCGTGGGGTAGTATCAAACTCATATAGAAATTGTTTTATTAAATTTAAAGATCAAAATAGCCGATTAGTTGGGGAGGTGATAGAGGCTGTACACAGTCGGTACCCCAATCCCCCACATGCTACATTCTCGGATGTATGGGGAAGGACGCGAATAAGGGAGATCTTAAGTAATAAAAGATCTCACCTTAAAAAACTCACGTACGATGACCGGCTAAATGTAGCTGCGGGTGGCTATCCTGCCGAGAAACCTGCCACTGCGCACAAACGCGAGTGGAAGGAGGCAAAGAAACGAGCAGAGGGTGGCGTGAAGAGCAGGCAGCATGTGGAGGCACGACGGATCCAGATGGAGACCGTTGGATCTTCGCATTTCGGATCTGGCAGCGTCGAGTCATGGGAGGCAGAGTTCGTAAGTATCCTGTCACTTTATTTGATTGTTTACTTAATTCATTGATTCTATGAATTGTTTTAATCTTACAAATTGTGTTGATTATGATACAGCGACGGGTTACGGGGAGGAAGCCCACAACCCACGATACTGCGTATGCTCGCCGGCATAGCAGACGTGACACGTGGGCCATCTTCAGAGCCGAGGGTCGTATTACGGACGCGCAGTTTGAGTTGGCCATGAGACCATACGGTCGACAGGTACTTGAAAATTCGTAACGAATGGTTTTGGTTTATTGAATTGCATATATATATACTTATATACTATATATTACTTGAACAGGCACAAGCTGCTGATGATCCACCGGCCGCCGCTGCAGAGGGTGGACGTGAGCACTACTCCTCGGACATTCTGACCGATGCGAGCTCATCTGAGCATGGGGGGAGCACCGAGTCATCATCTGGGTCTGAGTAGTACTCAGACTTGTAGTATCACATTCCATATTTAGGATGTGATTGTATATATTTTTTTGTAAACTCAAGCCATGGGCTACTTCGAGATATGGACTCCCTTGTATACATGTATGAAATTTTGATAGTAATATTGAATTGATTGATCGATAGTATTACATTCATGTCTGTCTTGAATCATGTAATGACAATGTATGCATTCATGTCGTTCTTGTCTTAATCTCCCTCGTGCATATGTTCTTCGTGGATGGTCTAATGGGATGGTCTAATGCACCAAAAACCCTAAACCAGAGAGTGCTATTGGGTGCTGGAATGCTGGAACAGTATTCAGGCACCAAATAGCACTCTCTGGATTTTTTTTTTTACTCTCTATTCGCGTGTATAAACGCGTCAAAACTGCTAAAACTTGCATGTATCGACGCGGATACCCTGGAAATTACGCGTGTATTAACGCGTATAAACTGGCAATAACGCGTGTATGAGCGCATCTAAATTAAAGAAAGGCGTGTATACACGCAAGTACAAACGCGTCTGGGACATGGTAACTGAACAGGATGCGGCTATACACCCGTGTATAAGCGCGTCTAATATAATAAGAAGCGTGTATAGGGGCGTGTATTAATGCATCTGTGTAAAAAAACGCGACTATACACCCGTGTATACGCGCGTCTGAGAGGTACTTTAGACGCGGTTTTACACGCATGTCTCTGGCCGCGATTATACACGCGCTGATACACGGGCCCGCTACTTTTCTTCACAAGTCATTTTTAGCGGCTAAGAGCGCGGGTATGAGCCCAATCCCTTGTAGTGCACCTATAGACCACTGGCGACCAGGCTCATGCCAGAGATGGGAGATTTGCAGTAGCATTGTAGCCTGGCACGTACGGCATGCTAGATGCAGCGAAGCTATTGAGGGTACCCACACTCCACCTACAGAGTCTATCAGGAGCATTTGGCTCAACATCATACATACCCTTTGCGGTCAGTGGGGGAAGTTGCAGGGTGGTTCTGACCGCATGTGGAAGCGGCGAGAAGCTTTCTTGGGGCTTTGGCGGCCTGGCCCTTTTCTTACTGATAGAGGTGGTGACCCCATCTGGCATTACAGACCACCTGTGTGGTTGTCCCCCCCCCCTCTTGGTGGACTATGTCACTTTTGCCTGCAGGCTGCTAGCCTGCTTTATATATTATTTCTTGAGTTTTGAGGAGTTGCCATTATTGATGATGGAATCCGGATCTTGATTCTTGATGTTGCCAGTTTATTTATGCCAATTGGTCGGTTGGGTGCCCACTGTAACTGGTTTACCCAGATTCTTTAGTTTTAAATTGTAAACATGTTTTAATCTGTAAATGATGCATGTTTAACAGGGAAGGCAACATATTTTTTACATATTATAAACTTATATATAAATTTTGGGGCCTGTATCCCCCCCTTTGTATGAAACGTTTTTGAAACGTCCGGGAATTGAAACAAATGTTTATGAAATGCGTTTTTTCATGAAACGCCTGGCAACTATGTTGCCAGCACCTGTGAGATGCCTAAGAGATCTATCTAATTTCTACCTTTCCATGACCTTTGATCTCCTTTACATAGGGATATGATGGAAAGTCATGTGCAGGTCGGTTTTGCCTTTTTGACCTAATAATTGTGACATAGCGGAAGCCTTCATGCGGTTAATCACAACTCTTAAGCACCTTGTAGGAACCTTAATGCAAAACGCATGAGAGGAGAGAGAAAGAAAGCTGTATTAACGTCTACTAGAGGCCGAACTTGACCTATGAGACAAATCAATGTACAATTGTCAATGTCTTTTGGATGTCCAAAAAAAAAGGGACAAAATGAACATGAAATAAACTATGAAAGTATTGAGCTAGTGGGGGGGTGTGATGGATGGAGCACTACTGCTAGAGGCTTAGTATGCAACCTATATGCGCAGGGTATACAAGAATGCAATGCAGATCTGTCTAGCTCCAACCAGTACCATAATGGGGGTGTAATATGTGATACATAGGCGATGGCGAGGCAAAAATACCTTGGAGCATGATCCCCGGGTGTGAGTGTAAGTGAGAGAGAGAGAGACTGATTTTTAGTATATGTATTATGTACATAGACAAAGGCCATAGGCCTTCCCAAAAGGGCTATTGACTACTTCTATTGTCTATACATGAGCCAACTCCAAGATGGAGAGATGAAATGATGCTACTTCTTGAAAGAATGGGTACTATGCTGTGATAGTAGATACCCACAAAGAAATGCTGCAAGAATTGTACAACATTGTAAGCATAAAGGAGAAAAGAAGATCACTGCTGAATATCACCAGAAAAGGTAGTACATCACGTGGAGCAGCACGAGGGAGGTCTCGTAGATGCTACCTATCACTGCAGAAGCTGAAAAGATAGATGAAAATGAGGCTAAGCCTAGCCACCTTTATATAGGTGGGAGAGGAGCTGGCCGGCCAGTAGCAAATCAGAGGACTTGCCGCAATGCATAAAAAAATCTGAAACGATGCCTAAAAATAGGCAAAAAAATAACAAAAAATATGTAGTGCCTAGATGCACATGCAGGGCTTTAAATGGAGCCAGATACAAACATGAACGTGTATGGGAAAGTCCATTTGGGGATGAAATAATTTCCAACACCTCCTCTTCAGCACCAGATGGGTGGACCAACTCCGGCACGTTGCAAAAAATCCTCCAAAGAGTCTGAAGAAACAACCTCCTCATAAAAGGCACAAAGCTCTCGAAGATATGGTACGTTTGAATACCGAGAACGTCTCCGGAAGAAGCCACGAGAAGATCGAGAAGATATCGAAGACGAAACACCAGGATCAATCTGGAGAGAGAAGCCCTCAGGAGATGGAACCATAGATGGCTTCAAAAAATGTGGCACCTCCTCTGCATTTGCAAGAGGTATTGGGACTGAAGTAGAATCCTCCTCTGATGAAGAAGAAGGAAATGAAACAACCACTAGAACAAACGGATCATCAGTGATAGCTGAATTTGCCAGGTTCGAAGTAGGAACATGTTCCAAGATAGTGGAAGATGCCTCCTTTGAAACATAAGAAGGAGAAGCAACTGCCAGGAGAGAAGCCGCCAAAGTAGGAAGCTCCAGAATATGTGAGGATATCTCAACAAAATCATTCACCTGCTATGTAGAAGAATCACTATCCTCCTCTGAAAGAGAGGAGAGAAAATCTACAATAATAGCATCAGCATGGAACAACACAAGAGAAAGGAAGATACTCATCCAAAGGGATTAGAGGAACTGATAAGGTCTCTGTTAGAAACTCTTGTAAATAATTCTCTTTTGCAGATAGGGCGCTGACTTTTGAATCAGAAGTCTCTTGTGTGACCACCAGGATGAACTCATCCTGCTCTTGTGAAGATGAAAGAACAAGGGGATCATAGACAGCAAGAAAAGCCATCTTAGCATGAGACTTCGTACTCTCCTCTGCTCGCCGGTGAAGTATCTGAGCCATCTGTCGTGGGTGAAGTGTCTGAGCCATTGGAGGAGGACTCTTGCTTGAATGACCAAGTCGGCCACAAAACTCACAAGGATCCTTCATCCTGGAACCCTTGACGATGTTAGAATTGTCAGAATCGTCGTCATCGAAAGATGACCTTGTGGTGACTTTTTGCTTGTTGTTGTTGCCACCACGTCCACCTTGTCAAAGGCGCACGCGCTGAAGCAATAAGAGAGAGCCGAGAGAGTAGACGTTGGCAGATGGAAAACGCAGGTAGGGCGCGAAAGAGAGAGAAAACGCAAGGAGATAGAGAGAGAGAGCTTTCGTATGACCAAAGCAGCACTGAATTATATATTACGTGTCTTTACAATAAGGGGCAAGGGTGCTTAAATAGCCACCCAATGAATTTGCCCGACCCAGTTCACATGTTAAATGAGTAAAAAAATAATACACAAATAACATAAGTAAAGCAGGATCACTTGGGCATTTCACTTGAGGTGCACAAAACTTTAACACCCTCTCTACAGCTCATAGTGAACATAAGTAGGAATACCAAGTCGATGAAGAAGCTACCATGGACACCCCAGCAGTGGCCAACCACTAGGTACACCTCGGATTTGCAACCACCAGCTTGTCACCACCAAAAATGCCATCCTGAGCACCAACTGCCTCAAAGAACATTGAACTGTAGACCACACTATGTCCAAGAATCCCCATTCATGAACAGTGAACACATCATGTTGTGAAGGGAGGCGGAGAGACACGGAACACCTCTATAGCAATGCCTTTCCACAGTTCGGAGTACACACCAACATCAAGAAAAAGGGGCACCAGTCAACTACTCACTGAGCTGACACAACATTTAACATCTCAAGCATGAGACTTGTCTCTACCCTCATTCAATTTTCCAAGCAACTGGGGGAAGCCTACATACATTTGCTCAAGACATGCAAGGGAGATGGGCACATCAACATCTGCCACCCTTTACTCAATTGATACATATGCATATAGGGGTGCACCCTTATTATGAAATAGGCTCACAGCCATAAGCAAAATGATCACCACAGAGAAATGGTGAGAGAACCACTTGACATAAACAAGGTTACATTCCATCAAGTATGAGCTTTCTGCAAAACTTCATGGTCTTCAGTCTATCTGTTGAAGAAGCATACCACCATACATACATATTCTCTCAAGCAAAACCAGAGAGCTGTCTTTCTCATACACATGAGCTTCCCACAAAAATCAGAGAGCTGGTTATCATATACATGGGTTTTCCAAAGCCACAAACTGGTGATTCCTCCTAGGTATATGAGTTATTTCACAAAAAAGGGAACAAAAAAAACTGGCCAGCCGTCACTTACATTGCATGGGCTGTCATCATGACAGAGAGCCGCACTCTTTAGGCGTGGCACCTTCTCTTCACTCATACAAGTAGCGTTGCAGCTTCTCCTCCCCTCCCAAACTGGAGTGCCGTGGGCTGTTCTGAGGGTATTTTTCTTCAAAGAAAACGAGCTCGTCTCCTGTCTCTCTCAAACACAGAGAGCAGCTTCTTACTCATAAGGAAAAAAAAAACACACAGCTTTCACACCTTGAAGACGGCGCCTTCTCACACAAAGGTTGCGCTTCTCCCCTTACTCACATGGGCTGCAGCTCTCTGAGAACATTAGAACTACAGCTCCCCTTCACACACTGGAAACTACGAGCTCTCTCACACTCTCATAAACATGGATTGCGCAGCTCTCTGAGAGCCTCATCACTACGCAGCTCTCCTTTACACACGTGCTGCAAACTACAGAAGGTTACGTTTCCTCCTCTCTACAAGCATGGGATGCACACGGGTACTGCGCAGCTCTTTGAGAGAATCAGAACACATGCTCTCCCACACAACAGCTGTGCAGACTCTCTGAGCTTTAGAGTAATGAACTCTCCCCACACCCACTCTGCGCTACAGCTACACTTTCTCTTTCCTACACAATGGGCTGCGCACATGTACTGCGCAGCTCTCCTAGGATCTTAGAAAAGCTGAGCTCTCCCTTTCACTCTTTGAAAACTCTGAAAGCCCTTCTACACACCAATAGAGAGTGCAGCGCAGCTCTCTGAAAACCTTAGAGCTGAGCTCTCCCTCACACACTATAAAAACTACAGCTGCGCTCTTCCACGCACATGGGCTGCGCTTAGAGCATTGGAGCTGCGGGTAACATCTCTATTCTCTTGAGCTTGCTCCCCTCCTCTTCTTATACACCAGCGTGCGCTGCCCGTTCAACCAAAGAGCATTATATTATTCATAATACTCCAAGGTATGTCAGAGAGCTCACCCCACCTCCACGCGGTGCCCTTTTGAATTTTGAGGCTAGTTGAGGAATTTTTGAAACAATCCAAGGCCACCTTCTATTTTTAGCAAGCCTTGTATTAAATTCCATGGTGACTCTTGCATTCAAGGAAGACTTTGCACCTTTTTAATAACATCTTGTGGACCACAAATACCTTGTTTCCCATGAAATGCCAAGGACCGGTACTGGAGCTGACCTCCTCTAACGGGTCCCTATCCAGTTTTTTTAAAAAAATAGTGCTTTGCATGCTCACATTATTTGTCAACATCCTTGTTCACATATGATAGTGCTAAAACCTGCCTTGTGAAACTGATTCTCATCTCATACCCCTTCCATTTCTTATTTATCAAGGTAAACCAATAACTAACTGTACACATTGCATATTTTTGTTAGATCCATTCACATGTGGCCTTATACCCCCTTTGGCCCTTGGAGATGGACACCCTTTATTTGTAAATGCCATGCATGAGTGTGTACATATGCCAAGAAAATATTACCAAAAAATGCCTAACATAGTTTGCCCATCCCCTAGCCTGCTAGATCATTCATGGTCAGTAGAAAACAGTGTCGTGAGACTCAATGTATCTGATATTGCCATGTTCTCAAAGACACTGTTTTTCACTTCTTCAATTCTTTCATCCTTGTCTACCATCAGCAGTCGTGCATGATATAACTTGAGACGCAAACCATTCACCCTTGATACATGTGGGGTCCCATCAAGGTCAGCCAATTGATATGTGCCATTAGCAAAGCAATTCATTACTCTGAAGGGCCCCTCCCATTTCACTTGGAACTTCTTTTGAAAGGTTTTATCCAGCTTACTATTATAGCGTAGCACCAAATCACCTTCCTCAATACCCTTCTTCTTAATCTTCTCATTTATCTTTGTCAATGCCCTATTTTGCATCTTCTCATAATGTTCCAAGGCACTCATCCTGTCCAGCTGAACCTCTTGTAACTGTAAAAGTCTCTCTTTAAATGTGTTGCTAGATGGCCCTAGCAGCTTTTCTAACATTTTAACTGCAGGCAATTCAACTTTCACAGGTAACAAAGCTTCTTTGCCATACACTAAGTGAAAAGGTGTAAAACCTGTGCTTGTCTTCACCGATGTACGATAAGCCCATAAAGCACTGAACAGCTCCAGATCCCAATTCTTGCCCTGATGTTCTGTTACCTTTGCAAGAATGTGTACAAGTTCACCATTGAATCTTTCATTCAAACCGTTGCACTGCGGGTAATAAGGAGTAGTAAAATTATGCTTAATCCGCATTTTGGCACACAAGTATTCTAGCAAGTCAGTTCTAAAACCAGGCCCTTGATCAGAAAGAAGCTCCAAGGGCACCCCAAATTTACAGCAGATGTCTTCATAAACAAACTTTGTAACATCTCTTGCAGTAATTTGCTTCACTGCTCTAGCTTCTGCCCACCTGGAAAGATAATCCACAGCTGTCAAAATATAACTCTTCCCCCTGCTAGTAATGGGTAAGGGTCCTACTGCATCAATTCCCCACTTCTCAAAAATGTCAAAGGCCAAGATTGTCTTGCGCAACTCTGGTTTTAAAACTCGTTTCCCAAATGCCTGGCACCTTTTGCATGAGCTACACCAGTGATGCACATCTTTTTGTATACTTGGCCATATGTAACCCTCCTGTAAGATTTTGTGCAATGTGATTTTAAATGCAAAGTGGCCACCGCATGCTCCTTCATGATTCTCCTCAAGCACTCTGTACAGCTCTTCCTTCCATGGTACACGCCTTAACACCAAGTCAACCCCTTGCATGTATAAGGTGTCACCAATGAGCTTGTATTTGCAAGCTCTGCGTACAAACCCATATTTCTTTGCCTTCTCAATGTCCTTGGGAATGACTCCTGTCAACAAAAACTCTTCTTCCAGTGTCAGACTTTCACGACCCCGATAAAGTGGCAGATCTGCTTTTAACACATATAGCTCGCCAATCATTCCCTGTGCTGCTTCATGTGCTTCTGTATTAAGAGAACGCTCCACATGCCGAATGCCCCATGCTTCAAACTCCTTCAACAAGCTCTTGATTTTAAAACACTTGTTTCTCAATGCAGGGTTTTTGCTCTTCCATACTCCTAGTATTTGCTTTACCACCAGTAGAGAATCACCTCTTATGCATAGTCTCTTTACACCATGCTTAATGCAAATGTTTAGCCCTGCTTCCAATGTAGAATACTTTGCTTCATTGTTAGTATGAGCATCAACTTTGAATCCCTTTTTACAAATCAGCTTACCTTGCTGGTCATAAAGAGCTATACCACCAGAAACTGCATCATGGCTCTTCGTGTATAAACCATCAAAGAACAAAACATGAGCATTGCTTACTTCTGCCACATTTTCTACCTTTCTAACACTTTCCTCTTTGACAAGCACAGGGTTTTCCTTATAAGTTAACAAGTCTGCCAAAGTAGCTCTGTTACTTTCTTCCACCAAGAAAGAGAACTCAAACTCCTGCAATTCAATCACCCACTTTTTCACTGCCTTAGACATGTTTACACCATTGATGAGCTGAGGCAAGAATGTGTAGCTAGTTAGGAATACAAATGGCTTTGTCAAAAGATATTGGCGAAACCGTCGGCAAGCAAACACCACACTTACCATCACCAACTCTATTTCTGACAGTCCCCTCTCTGCTACTGACTTTACCCTACTAGCACAATAGACGGGGTGCATATATTGGCTCCCCTTCCCTTTTTGCCGCAACATAGCACCAATAGCATCCTCTCCTACTGAAGGATTCACATAAAAAACCTGTTCCCAATTTGGAGCCTGCACCGCTGTCATCTCCCCTAAGACTTCTTTGACTCTCCGAAACTCCTCTTCACATTTGTCATCCCATTGCAAAGGATCGTGCTTTGCCACCTGTTGTAATGGATATAAAAGCTGTGAGGACAATGAAATGAATCTTGCCATGTATTTTACCTTCTGAATGAATGTTGCCAACTGTTTTGTAGACTCTGGAGAAGGAAGAAGCATGATTGCCTTGACCTTGTCTGGATCAGCCTCAATGCCATTTTCTGACACCATATGACCCAACAATTTAACCCTTGGTTTTGCAAAGAAACACTTCTTGGGATTGAGTTGGCCACCACAATCATTATATCGTTCCAGCACCATTTCCAGCTTTTCACAGTGATCCATTCGTGTGCTATAGACACAAAAATCATCAATGAAATCCTGTATACATTTTCCAATGAATGGCAGAAGCGCCCAATTTGCTCTCTTTTGATAGTGAGCTGGACCATTTGTTAGCCCAAATGGTAGCACTGTATAGCAAAAGCAGCCCCATGGTGTAATGAAAGTAGTCTTCTTCTGATCCTCTGGAGCAATCTTCAACTGGAAATAGCCTGAAAACCCATCACACACACTGTATCTTTCATGACCCGCCACTGAATCCAGGATTTGATCAATGAAAGGTAGTGGGTATAGATCCTTCTTTGTGTCTGCATTCAAAGGTTTGAAATCCACACAAACCCTCCATTTTCCGTCCTTTTTTGGAGTGACCACGACTGGGCTCACCCACTCTGTTGTCTCCACTTGGCATATAAAACCAGCCTTTAGTAGTTTGTCCACCTCTTCTCGCAAAGCCTTCATCTGTTCTGGACCCATTCTCCTTAATCTTTGACGTACTGGCTTGGCTCCTTCCTTTAGCTCTATGTGCAAATCTTCCCCTTTGAAGCCCCGAACTTCTTCATAAGATGTGATGAATAAGTCTGGATATGTTGACAACATCTTTAAATACTTCTCCTTCTCCACAACTGAGAGATCTGTGCTAATCATCCTGGCCATCAATTCGTGTTTCTCGTGCGGCTTCACCTGGGGTTGCATTAGCTCTTCAATCACCTCATATGGGCCTTTAGACTCATCTTCAATCCTCTTCATGGATGCGACTATGCTGGTCTGTTCAAAGATCCTGTCCACCATCAGAAATGCCACATTTACCTCTCCCTCACTACTAGTGGTGGTGCCACTGTCTTCATCTGACTCAGTGGAAGACTCCTCACTACTTGGACTCTCCCCTTCTTCATAATCTTCATCTAGTGGCTTCCTGCTACTCATGTCAAATAATCTTTTGCCCCCTGTCTCCCCATATAAGCTGATTGTACCGTGTCTCCGATCTTGAACGGCCCGCACTGCGCGTAGCCATGGTCTTCCAAGGATGATAGGATAAGCCCCTAATCCTGCTAGCATTACATGAAAAAATCTACTACCGTTTTGACTGCATAAGCTTCGATTTCCAAGCTCTTCACTACCCCTAGACACTTGATCTTTTGATGGTTTGCCAGTCGTATGCGGAATCCTGAAACGCCTTCTACTGTCAGGCCCATCTTTTCTACACATGTTTGAGTGATTACACAAATTTGTGCACCACCATCCACGTATCCCTGCCCAAGATTCTTCCTCTTGTGCCAAACATCCACTATGGGACAAATGTCTGAAGACTCATCAATGGCCAACACTCTTACTGACCCTCTGTTGGGTTCCTTCCCCAGCGGGCTGACTAGTTTCTTCCATTGGCGATTCAGCTTCGGTATCATTTCCACTAGTTGTCCAAAGGTCACGTCTGCCTTCCTACTGCTCAGGTCCTGTTTCAAGTCATAGCTATCCTGCCCTTCCCCTAGTGGAAAATCTAAGACGTGAAATTTTCGGCGAGCTCTCCTTTTCCTTTTAGCTTTCACATCTTCACCCTCATGACTCTTCCCTTTCTTCCTACTGGGACCTGCTTCATTTCTTCCTTCTTTATCCTCTGTAGTTCTCTTCCCAATAGGCATTACCAATGTATCTTCCAACATTGCTGCCTTCTCCAAGGTGACCACACTTAACACTTTTGTCTTTCCCTTGTCCTCCTTAGTCAGTCCACTAGGTCCTGCCTCACCCTTAATCTCAATGCCATAATCATTTGACCGGTTCGGCAACTGTGCAGGCAATGGATACATATCTCCACCCATTCTTGGTGGTTTATCACATTGTGGGCTGATGTGACCAAGCTCTCCACAGTTATAGCATGTGGGCAACTGCCTCCAACCCCTGCCGTTATTCTGTCCACCAAAACCATTCTTTGGTTGTCCTTCACCTCCTAGCTGATTTGCAAGTCTCACACGACCTCGATTATTTCCCACATTGCTTAACATATTTAGGCTAAGATTCTTCATCAAACCAACCACTTGCCTCAAGTCCTGCCTCAGTTCATCATCTTGTGCTACAGTAGTGACCATTGCTTGCACAACTTGAGTAGTTACTGAAACCGCATCTGCCGGATGAACCTCCTCTGGAACCCGACTTTGCATGGAATCCATTTGCTTCATCTCTGACACCATAGGTAGTGAGCTTACTCCCAATTGAGTTAGTCTATTCAACTTCCACTCTTTGTTCCTTGCCACCTCCAATGCATCCTCGTATGTTCTTGGCTTCTTCAATTCTACCCTCCAACGCAGGTTTTCCTTGAGGCCAACCAAGAACCGATCCTTCTTCATCATTTCTGGTGGGGGCACTTGTGGCTGCAAGGCTTGACACAAGCTCTCCCATAATATGGAAAACTTCTTGATGTAATCATCAATGGGCTCCGCTTTTCTTTGTCTCAATTCCTGTATTTCATGCCAAACTTTGTCTGGATCTTTCACCTTCACAAACTGTGCTGTTAAAGCCTGTCGGACATTATCCCATGTCAATGGCATAGGTGGATCAGCCCTCTGCAACTCCTCCTCATAACCCTTACACCAGCTCCGTGCATCACCCTTCAAACAGATTTGCAAAAGGCGTAACATTTGAGCGGGTATCTGGATATGGTTGCTTATGCATGCAACTTCCATGTTTTCTAAGAACTCTTCCACATTCTCATCACTTTTTCCATGAAACTCTGGATACGGGAAAGCCATTGCTACCCAAAAAAAACCCTTTTGACACAGATGCAAAAACAAAACCCTCTACTAAATCAATTCTCAGAAAAAACTTCAAAACACTTCCGGTTTAGAAGAGGATGAACACATGCACATCAAACGAATTTGCATAGTTAATCATTGGAATTACCACCGGCAAAGGAGACTCCAATATTTCCCTCAGTCTTTTTGGCCCAAACATATATGCCATACGCTGTTGAAAGAAAATTTTTCTGTCCACATGAACATTTATCTGAATTCTTTGGGTAAAATGGAAAGGAGTAAATTGAAGTCCGTTGTGATTATCCATTGAGAGTGGCCATCCAACTCCCAAGAGGCACAACTGGCTAATTTCCCGATTCTACCAGAATTTTTAGGCAACACATCAACTGTGAAACGGCACCAATCCCAAGAATTTCAGCATGTAAACCATATTTCAATTGGCTGTCAAACCAAGCTAATATAGCACAGATTTAGAAGGCATCTGTCACACCACTGTCCTGGTACAGCAGTCATTCACTGAGATTAATCACATGCACATGTTTTCAGTCTTGTAAACTGAAGGTTCTTGGAATGCTCCTCAGTGGGGGCACCAAAAACTGTGAAGGGAGGCGGAGAGACACGGAACACCTCTATAGCAATGCCTTTCCACAGTTCGGAGTACACACCAACATCAAGAAAAAGGGGCACCAGTCAACTACTCAGTGAGCTGACACAACATTTAACATCTCAAACATGAGACTTGTCTCTACCCTCATTCAATTTTCCAAGCAACTGGGGGAAGCCTACATACATTTGCTCAAGACATGCAAGGGGAGATGGGCACATCAACATCTGCCACCCTTTACTCAATTGATACATATGCATATAGGGGTGCACCCTTATTATGAAATAGGCTCACAGCCATAAGCAAAATGATCACCACAGAGAAATGGTGAGAGAACCACTTGACATAAACAAGGTTACATTCCATCAAGTATGAGCTTTTTGCAAAACTTCAGTTTCCCAAGAAAAGACAACATCAATAAGGAACTTCAATTCTCCCAACCTGGCAAGCAGTGTGTGACTAGGAGGCACAATCACTTTATGGTCTTCAGTCTGTCTGTTGAAGAAGCATACCACCATACATACATATTCTCTCAAGCAAAACCAGAGAGCTGTCTTTCTCATACACATGAGCTTCCCACAAAAATCAGAGAGCTGGTTATCATATACATGGGTTTTCCAAAGCCACAAACTGGTGATTCCTCCTAGGTATATGAGTTATTTCACAAAAAAGGGAACAAAAAAAACTGGCCAGCCGTCACTTACATTGCATGGGCTGTCATCATGACAGAGAGCCGCACTCTTTAGGCGTGGCACCTTCTCTTCACTCATACAAGTAGCGTTGCAGCTTCTCCTCCCCTCCCAAACTGGAGTGCCGTGGGCTGTTCTGAGGGTACTTTTCTTCAAAGAAAACGAGCTCGTCTCCTGTCTCTCTCAAACACAGAGAGCAGCTTCTTACTCATAAGGAAAAAAAAACACACAGCTTTCACACCTTGAAGACGGCGCCTTCTCACACAAAGGCTGCGCTTCTCCCCTTACTCACATGGGCTGCAGCTCTCTGAGAACATTAGAACTACAGCTCCCCTTCACACACTGGAAACTACGAGCTCTCTCACACTCTCATAAACATGGATTGCGCAGCTCTCTGAGAGCCTCATCACTACGCAGCTCTCCTTTACACACGTGCTGCAAACTACAGAAGGTTACGTTTCCTCCTCTCTACAAGCATGGGATGCACACGGGTACTGCGCAGCTCTTTGAGAGAATCAGAACACATGCTCTCCCACACAACAGCTGTGCAGACTCTCTGAGCTTTAGAGTAATGAACTCTCCCCACACCCACTCTGCGCTACAGCTACACTTCCTCTTTCCTACACAATGGGCTGCGCACATGTACTGCGCAGCTCTCCTAGGATCTTAGAAAAGCTGAGCTCTCCCTTTCACTCTTTGAAAACTCTGAGAGCCCTTCTACACACCAATAGAGAGTGCAGCGCAGCTCTCTGAAAACCTTAGAGCTGAGCTCTCCCTCACACACTATAAAAACTACAGCTGCGCTCTTCCACGCACATGGGCTGCACTTAGAGCATTGGAGCTGCGAGTAACATCTCTATTCTCTTGAGCTTGCTCCCCTCCTCTTCTTATACACCAGCGTGCGCTGCCCGTTCAACCAAAGAGCATTATATTATTCATAATACTCCAACGTATGTCAGAGAGCTCACCCCACCTCCACGCGGCGCCCTTTTGAATTTTGAGGCTAGTTGAGGAATTTTTGAAACAATCCAAGGCCACCTTCTATTTTTAGCAAGCCTTGTATTAAATTCCATGGTGACTCTTGCATTCAAGGAAGACTTTGCACCTTTTTAATAACATCTTGTGGACCACAAATACCTTGTTTCCCATGAAATGCCAAGGACCGGTACTGTAGCTGACCTCCTCTAACGGGTCCCTATCCAGTTTTTTTTAAAAAATAGTGCTTTGCATGCTCACATTATTTGTCAACATCCTTGTTCACATATGATAGTGCTAAAACCTGCCTTGTGAAACTGATTCTCATCTCATACCCCTTCCATTTCTTATTTATCAAGGTAAACCAATAACTAACTATACACATTGCATATTTTTGTTAGATCCGTTCACATGTGGCCTTATACCCCCTTTGGCCCTTGGAGATGGACACCCTTTATTTGTAAATGCCATGCATGAGTGTGTACATATGCCAAGAAAATATTACCAAAAAATGCCTAACAACGTCCAAAAACTCCACAAGATAATGAACTTTGGTCCATAATCCCGAAAACAACAATGAATGACTGCAGCATATCCATAGTGTTTTATACGCCATGTTGGTTCCTTGCCTAATGCCTAGTGCTTTGAATTCTGACACACGAATCCAAACACCCAGAAATTGAACTCCGACACATGGGTCCAAGTCATCAAAACGGGAGCACAGACTGCCCCTCTCTGCCACTCACATGCCTCTCTCTGGCTGAAGCACGTGGTAGCATCCATCCACCAAGCTAGAATGCTGGAGCATGTGCCAGTGTAGTCCTCGCCACACCGGCAGACGCCGTAGCATCTCTGGTAGAATCACTGTCACTGTCATCCTCGTCAGCTTTGCCTTTGCCTTTGTCATTCGTCGAGCCTTGAGCTTTAGCTTTGGATTTGCAATCCCGAGCCAAATGCCCTCGCTTTCCGCACTTATAACAACGGCTCCTAGACTTCTTATTGGATTCCGATGCAGCATGTGCCGATTCTACATCCTTCGGAACTCAAATCTTGCCTTGGGAAATGAGCACTGCTTCCTCCTCAATGAGAAAAGAGCTGAGATCATCAAATTCCAGCTTTTCCTTCGTGACTTGTAAGCGTAATGCCCTCGAGACCATCTCGTACTCCTCAGGCAACTTCGTAAGAACCAAGGCAGCTAACTAGTTAACGCACTATTCATAGCCGATAACTGATCATGGATAACCTTTGCCTTCATTAGAAATGACTGCATAGAGGTCCCGGCTTCAAACTTGATGGAAAACAACTGGCCGAGAAGGGTTACTGCTCGCATTGTTGAGTCTCGATCAAACATTCCTGCAAGCTTTGACCACATTTCCTTGGCAGTCTTTAAAGTCTGAATGGCAGGGGAAATTTCCTTGGTGAGAGATTCTGCAATCGCCGACATCGCCTTCGCATTGTGAGCATCCCAATCCACAAGAGATTTGAGAAACTCCTCCTCCTGAAGACGTGTGAACCGATTGCTATCCCTTCGGGGACGTTCCTCCGAGCCATCAACAATGTCCCATAAGCCTTTTCTGCTAATCAATAGCCTCATGATCAAGTTCCAATGCGCATAATTGTCGCCATTTAGTTTGTCGTCCTTGCTCGAACACGGGAGTCCCATCTCGAAAACTCCGTCCATCTCTTCTCAGTCGACCCGGTCTGCCCGCTCCAAAGTTTGCCAAGCACAGAGAGCAGTAGCGTTTTTATGAAACGCTGCCCAAGCCATGTGTGTCGCTTCTTCTCCTCCGCGCTCTCTGTCGCCTTGTAGTGGCCACCTTCAACACCTTGCGCTGCCTGCACCTTGCTGTAGTGCTTGACTTCTGCCTTGTTACAGCCGCCAAGACACTCGCATTGCTGCTTGCTCTGTCTGCAAGGAAACGCAGCTGCCAATACTTGGCTGCCCTGCTTTGCCACCGCAACAAAAAACCGCGTGCTGCTTTTGGTGTGCAAGCTTGTGCCACCCAGAAACGCAGCCTGGTGCTCACTTGCTGTCTGTAATAAAAATGGCTATCTGCTCACGGTTGCTCACAGCACCTTCTCTGCAGTACTGCCCACCTTCGTGCTTTGTGTCCGAGGGTTGAGAGCCTGCTGCTCTGATACCATGTCAAAGGCGCACGCGCTGAAGCAATAAGAGAGAGCCGAGAGAGTAGACGTTGGCAGATGGAAAATGCAGGTAGGGAGCGAAAGAGAGAGAAAACGCAAGGAGATAGAGAGAGAGAGCTTTCGTATGACCAAAGCAGCAGTGAATTATATATTACGTGTCTTTACAATAAGGGGCAAGGGTGCTTAAATAGCCACCCAATGAATTTGCCCGACCCAGTTCACATGTCAAATGAGTAAAAAATAATACACAAATAACATAAGTAAAGCAGGATCACTTGGGCATTTCACTTGAGGTGCACAAAACTTTAACACACCTTTGGTCTTGCCCTTGTCCTGGGTAACAAATGCAGATTCCGGCTTCCCTTTGCCTGTCATCAAGCACTTATCATGTAAGTAGCTCAAGACCTCCTCAAAAGAGGGGAGAGGTTCACGAAATTATATGGTATCTTTGAAAGCATCAAAGGAAGAAGGAAGTTTTACCTAGTAACTTGTGGACGGGGTTATTGATAGCGCTCCCAAATTCTTCAAGTTGTCATTTAAGCCGAGAGAACTCCCCAATCTTCTCAGTGACATTGTCGGAATCAGTGATCGTCAACTTCTCAAGCTCTGCTTCCAACTTGGCAATCTTTACGGAGGAAACATGACCATACCTCCTCTGAATCTCAAGCCATATCTGTTGTGCATTACTTTCAGAAGAGATGAACTGAGCGTTAATGTTGGGAGTCATGCAGTGTGTGATGATGAGGCGAACACGAGCATCCAACTGTCCTCGGAATGCTGGATCCACTAAAGAAGGTGTAGAGACAAAAGTCTATACACCAGCACTCTCCAGAAGAAGTTTGGTATAATAGGACCATGTATGACTGGTGGATGTCAGCTTCATAGAATCACTGAGTTGGGGAGGAGCATAGGATGGTAGAGAAGAAGGTAGATACAGTGGAAGAGGAGAACGAAGAGAAGTGGTGGGGTGGGTAAATTGTAGTGGATACAAGAGAGAAGAAGTAGTGGGTAAGGGCGCAAGAATCTGGGTAGAGGGAATAGGTATCTGTGTAGAGGACACCTGTGAATTGTGAGTAGGGGAAGAGAAGAGAATCCCCGAGAGGGGAGAATGGTGATCTCGAGAAGCCGTCACTTCCAAGAGAAAAAACAGAGCTCTGTAGGAAGAAAAACACAGCACTTGAGGGAGTCCCGCAGCTCCACAATAAAACACAGGTTACTGATGAAGGAACGCAGCAAGTGAACAGCTCGTATATGCTGTAAACAGTCAACAGCAGCATGGGAAAAGAAACGCAGGTCCCTATAGATGTTTCCCGCTCTGATACCATGAAAGAATGGGTACTATGCTGTGATACCCACAAAGAAATGCTGTAAGAACTTTACAACACTGTGTATGGAGAGCAAGCATAAAGGAGAAAAGAAGATCACTGCTGAATATCACCCGAAAAATCACGTGGAGCAGCATGAGGGAGGTCCCGTAGATGCTGCCTATCACTGTAGAAGCTGAAAAGATAGATGAAAATGAGGCTAAGCCTAGCCACCTTTATATAGGTGGGAGAGGAGCTGGTCGGCCAGTAGCAAATCAGAGGACTAGCTGAAAATGCATAAAAATCTGAAATGCTGCCTAAAAATAGGCAAAAAAAATAACAAAAAATATGTAGTGCCTAGATGCATATGCAGGGCTTCAAATGGAGCCATATACAAGCATGAATGTGCATGGGAAAGTCCATCTGGGGATGAAATAATTTCCAACACTTCTATTAATATGATGTTTGGATGCTGGTTGGCCAGCTTCAGTTGTTGTCAGCTAGCTGATTTGTCCTCTATCATGACGTGTGACATAAAATGCCAAACTCTTTACCATAATTACCGATAAATGCTGCCGACTCTCACACAATGCTGTCGATTGATATTCTAATGCTGCCGACTTGATATATGTGTGTTGAACTGCTGCCGACTTCATACATGATGATGAAGATGCCCTAAATGCATCTAATATTGCTGCCTAATGAGGGATATGATTAGGGATTAGACATGGCATTGCCTTGTGCACGTGACATCCCCTCCTGTTGAGCTTGATGACGGGAATCCAACTTTTTTTGTCTTTGCTTTGGATGAGTGTCATCATCCCTTGATTGCTTTGGGATTCCAACTCTGTCATACTTCTTTTGTGGCAACTTAACTGAATCTCTTGTTTAGCCTCTAATTCCACTCCATGACTGTGCATCTGTTTCAATGTTGTCCTCTTGCATGCATACCCTTGTCCCTGAACGCACTTACTCCTTGAACGCACTTACTTATGAATGATGACTGAGGTTGAGCTTGTGTTGTTCTCGAGAAGTATAGTTGTTAGGTACGAATGTATGAAAAAATGGTACCGGTACTTTTTATTTCAGAAAAATAAGTTCGAGAGAGGTATGGTCCACTTTAAAAAACACTTGAAAAATAGATATTTGTACACATTTAGCGATGCAAAGTCAAGAGAAGGTGGCAAGGTAGAAATCCCCCATTGCCCAAATTGCCATAAAAAATAGTAAAACAAAACAGGCAGAAAGAAAACGGGCATAATAAAAGTCACCAAAAAAAACGGCCATTAAAAAAAAGAATAGTTTTGCATTAGTTTCACTTGCATAGTTTCGTACTGAACTGTATTTTACATACCTCATGAGCGGGCCAAATTTGGCAGACAACTATGCCGGGAAGCCACTGAGGTACTCCTTTGAGGACCTAACTTCCATGGGCTAAATGCTGAGCGTTCACCTAATGCATGCGTGACCTTCCTGATGCTTCTTAACTGTTTGCGTTTACCTTGTTTGGACTTGCACACCCCTTATGACAGTGCTCTTGAGAATTGCGACAATGCCCTTGTGGTGCAAGTATGACATTTGGTGAGCTAGGGATTCCAGAATAGTCCCACTGAGAGTACTCTTTATGTGCAGATAGACGGTTCAGTCATTGTCTTAGCCATCCTATATGTGGATGATGTGATCTTGACAGGGAACAATGAGCTGAAAATTTCAGCTTTCAAAGCTGAATTGAAGAAGGCATTTGAGATGTCAGATCTTGGTCGGTTACATTTCTATTTGGGCATCCATTTTATGCAGCAAGATGGTGGCATTGTTATGTCTCAATCAAAGTACGTTCGGAGGCTTTTGAAAAGGTTATGCATGGAGGATTGCAAGCCTATTGCCATACCAGTCGAGACAAGTATAAAGCAGGTGAGCCTCTTGATGCTACCATGTATAGCTAGGCTGTGGGATACCTTATATATTTGTGTTCGATACGGCCAGATATAGCTCATGGTGTTTCCTTGTTGAGAAAATTTTTGCATAGCCCAAGGGCTAAGCATTGGCAAGCTGTCAACAAGTGCATTTTCAGATAACTCTAGGGTACTTATGGATTGTTCTATGCTAGGGGGGGTGATTTTCAGGTTTGCGCGTACAAGAATTTAGATTGGGATGGTGACTTTGATACACGACAGTTGGCCAGTGGTTTTGGCTTTTTGTTTGGGAATTCTTCCATCTTATGGCTTAGCAAAAAGCAACCCATAGTGGTGACATCTTCATGCGAAGCTAAGTATAGAGCAGTCTTCACCGCCACAGTTGAGTGCATATGGTTGAGGAGGTTACTTGATGACCTTTATGCATTATTGGAAATTATTTCATCCCCAGATGGACTTTCCCATGCACATTCATGCTTGTATCTGGCTCCATATGAAGCCCTGCATATGCATCTACGCACTACATATTTTTTTGCCTATATATTTTTTTGCCTTTTTTTAGGCATCATTTCAGCATTTTTATGCATTGTTGGCGAGTCCTCTGATTTTCTATTGGCCGACCAGCTCCTCTCCCACCTATATAAAGGTGGCTAGGCTTAGCCTCATTCTTAGATCTTGTTTCAGCTTCTGTAGTGATAGGCAACACCTACGGGACCTCCCTCATGCTACTACATGTCATGTACAACCTTTTCTGGTGATATTCAGCAGCAATGATACCCACAAAGAATTGCTGCAAAAATTGAAACACTATGTATGGATAGCAAGCATAAAAAGAGAAAAGAAGATCTGGTAAATGACACATTTGGAGTTATCCTTGAAATATAGTGGTCGAGGGCTGAGTCTCTACCAACAAAAGTTTGTTTACCTCCACCTCGACTGAGGAATCCATCATGTGCTATCTCAACCTGTAAATAATGAAAAAATTTACTTTACAAAAATAAAATCTTAAAAAAATGTTATGAATATATTCTTATAAATATCTTTTTGTTTTCATCGTCAACAAGTCACCAACGATGGATGGCTCAGATGCTTCACCAATGACAGAGGAGAGTACGAAGTCTCATGCCAAGATTTCTTTTCTTGCCGTCTATGATCCTCGTGTTCTTTCATCTTCACAGGAGCAGGATGAGTCCATCCTGGTGGTCACACATGAGACTTCTGATTTAGAAGTCAATGCCCTATCCGCAAAAGAGGATTATTTACAGGAGTTTCTGATAGAGACCTTATTAGTTCCTCTCATTCCTTTGGATGAGTATCTTCCTTCCCTTGTGTTGTTACATGCTGATGCTATTATTGCATATTTTCTCTCCTCTATTTCAAAGGAGAATAGTGGTTCTTCTATAGAGCAGGTGGATGAGATATCCTCACATATTCAGGAGGCATCTTCCACTAGCTTGGAGCTTGTTCCTACTTCGACCTTGGCAAATTCAGCTATCACTGATGATCCTTTTGTTCCGGTGGTTGTTTCATTTCCTTCTTCTTCAAAGGAGGATTCTACTTCGGTCCCGATACTTGTTGTTGTTTTGCAGATGAAGAGGAGGTACCACATTTTTCGGAGCCATCTATGGTTCCATCTCTTGAGGGCATCTCTCTCCAGATTGATCCTGGTGTTTCGTCTTTGATATCTTCTCGATCTTCTTGTAGCTTCTTCTAGAGACCTTCTCGGTATTCAGATGTACCATATCTTTGTGAGATTTGTGCCTTTTATGAGGAGGGTGTTCCTTTAGACTCTTTGGAGGTTTTTTTTGCAGTGTGTCGGAGTTAGTCCACCCATTTGGCGCTGAAGAGGAGGTGTTGGAAATTATTTCATCCCCAGATGGACTTTCCCATGCACATTCATGCTTGTATTTGGCTCCATTTGAAGCCCCGCATATGTATCTAGGCACTACATATTTTTTTCCTATTTTTAGGCATCATTTCAGCATTTTTATGCATTGTTGGCCAGTACTTTGATTTTCTACTGGCCGACCAGCTCCTCTCCCACCTATATAAAGGTGGCTAGGTTTAGCCTCATTCTTAGATCTTGTTTCAGCTTTTATAGTGATAGGCAGCACCTACGGGACCTCCCTCGTGCCGCTCCACGTCATGTACAACTTTTTTTGGTGATATTCAGCAGTGATCTTCTTTTCTCTTTTTATGCTTGCTGTCCATACACAGTGTTTCAGTTTTTGCAACAGTTCTTTGTGGGTATCATTACGTAATACCCATTCTTTCATGCATGCCATCAATAGGGTGCTACTCCCCTACTTACAAACAATTAGAGTGTTATGGCTATTGCGCAGAATCCAATTTTCCATGCACGGACTAAGCACATAGAGGTACATTATCATTATGTGTAGGGGAGACTACATGCAGGTGATATTAGCCTCATCTATTGTCCATCACAGGACAACCTGCTGGATCTCTTCACTAAGATGCTTCCTGATGAGAAGTTTGAAGCTTTTCGCAATGCTTTCGGCTTGATTTCTTTTGGGAATTGATCTAGTTTGTACATATAGATTTCCATTACAAGGGGGGTTTGTAGGAGAATGCACATTTGTAGTGGTATTGTATGTAGGAGTTAGGAGGTATTAGTATTGGGCACACTAGGCCTTATAGCATCTTAGTTTGAGTGGTTTTTAAACCTTACGAGTCACTTACACCTTTATAGGATGTGGCACCTTATGGTTGGACCCCTTTGGGCCTTTGATTTAGGGCTTTTACTTTAGTTAATAAGATTTTCTCTCACACATATTGAAATGTAAGTTTCCATTGTGTAACTCGCAGCGGCGGTGCCCGGGGGACTAGGGCCTTTGACACACTTGTTGATACCATCAATGCATATTAAAACATTTAAACATGGCCACAGCCTTAACACATATCCATCATCACTTTGCATAAAATATAAAGCTGGACAAAACATCCACAAATGCTGAAAATGGATCTTGCACATGTGACACCACATAGAGGCCGGAATGGGCCGACCCCCCCCTTGGAGTATTTTATTACCCAAGGAGAATAATATCATGTACAAGCTTTGAGGGCCTTACTCTCCCCACGGGAGATGCCGGATTATCCATATACAAATGCCATAACACAGCCCAACACGAGGCAACCAAGCCGGAACATAGGCTGTAGAAATGCCGAGCCAACAATATAATCCATATACCTCCGTGTGGGTACTGATTCTTCCCCAAAAACCACGGGTCTTCATGCAATAGAAAGGGTACAGCAAGTACAACTCTCCATTCAGCCGGTACAGCAGGTACAATGGCTGGTACAGCTGGTACAATGGCTGGTACAGTAGGTACAGCAAGTATAAATGCTGGTACAGTAGGTACAGTGGCTGGTACAGCAAGTATAGTGGCTGGTACAGTCGGTACGGTGGCTAGTACAGTAGGTACAGCAAGTACAGTGGCTGGTACAGCCAGTACAGTGGTTGGTACAGCAAGTACATTGGCTGGTACAGCCGATACGGTGGCTGGTACAACAGGTACAGCAAGTACAAATGCTGGTACAACACATACAATGGCTAGAAATCATAATAAATGATTGAATACCCTTGCCTTTAGTATTTCTTCGCGATGGAAGCCTCCAAAACAGTCCCCAACAGCCGGTATTCTTCATGGGCAGCCTTCAAGAGAGAGAGAAAGAGAGTAGCCATCATTAGAGAAACCTTCAACGGTGGTAGAGGCTAGTGTGCAGCAAGAGAGCCTTCATTAATGAAGAGAGGGGGCTCCAATTTATAGATTTGAGCCTCCCATGAGCTAAAATGGCAAGAGAAGGCTACAATGACAAGTGGAGAGCCACACAATAGCTGAAGTGACAAGTGTGAGGCCACTTGTCTCATTTTGATCCATTTTCTAACAAGTGTCAGGCCACTTGTCTCACTTTGATCCACTTTCTTGCCACATGTCCCAATCTAAGAGATGGATCCTTCCATAAACTTTATCTCTAAAAATATCCCAACTGGTAGACATTCTGTCATAGGCACTTTGCCAACTCTTGGTATGTGCTCAATTCCAAATGTAATGACGCGAACAGAATTTCCATCGGAGTCGGGCCAAAAATAGCAACTCTCCTAAATTTTAGGAGCGTGGTCCTTTGTATTCTAGGATAATCCCCCATTCCCAAAGCTTGTACTTTCCAAATATTTAAACATCTTGGAGTCCACCAGACCCCTTTCAGACTGGGAAGTGTCCAGGCTGGTGACACATCGCCAACTCTAAGCTCTCTCTATGCTTGTCAAGTTCTCTGCTCTATTTGTGGGTGTATTGTGTCCGCTTGCAGCAAGCTCTTCCCGGAAACAAGATCCTTCTATTACTTAACAAAAGATGGTTTTAAAAGGCGAAGTAAAAAATCGCCTCCAAGTATGGAATGAGGATCAAAGAACGAAAAAGGGGAAGGATGCAATTCTGCTCCGGCTGGCCTCTCTATGAGGAGAAGGCTTTCTCATACAATGGGTGGGGGGGATAACCACATAGGTGGTCTGTAGTGCCAAGTTGGTTCACCACCACTATGTGTGATAAAAGGACCAGGTTGCCAAAGCCTCAGGAAGGCTTCTCGACGCTTCGTCATACGGTCAGAACCACCCTGAAGTTTCCCCCACTGGCCGTGGAGGTAAGAATGATGTCGAGCCAGATGCTCCTGATGGACTCCGCTGATAGTGTGGGGGTGCCTTCGTTCACTCCAGCGAGCTCCCTAGCTGTGCCATGCAGCATTGTTGCTACAAATCTCCCATCTTTGGCTTGAACTAGGAGTCTAGTGACCAGTTGATGGGACTGGAACTGGCATTGCCGAGATGCGAAGGTGAGAGACCTGGAGGGCTAGTCCCCCACCTTCCTCCTCTTAAGCTAGGACTATCTCGGCCTCAGTGGCTCAAGAAACTGTGTCCCATGTAATAGTATGAGAAGAGGTCTTGTCCATAGTGAAGATGCGAAGAATCTGCTCCCAAACCTGCTGAGCCTCTGGGCAATCCCATAGACAATGTTGTTGAAACTTCTGGGGATGCCTGTGCCTCTTGGTCCTTCTTCATCGACAGTAACTCCCCTTCCTCTGCTTCCGGCCGTGGAACCCCGATGATGATGAAATCAGCAAGGTCATATGACTCCAGCACAGACTCCATCATGACCTTCCAGATGCCGTAATTGTCCCCGTCCATCTGACGGTCCACTGGAACGTGGGGAGAGTCGGGATCTTCACGTGCTTCTCAGCCATCTCTAGTAAATCTGCCATCACGGGGATTAAACTGAAAAGGGTGGGTGGGTGCGAAAAAAAAATCTCTAAAACCTGCAAGTGGCTGTCTAGGAACTTTAGCCCGCCTTCCTCTTGCAACTTCTCTTCCCGAACAGTCCAAAACAGTCCACCAATCAGCAATCTAACTATCCCCCTCTTGCTCAGAAAACTCCCAAGATCTATCACGAGCCTAGGGCTCTGATACCATGTCAGAATATGCAGCGGAAATGATAACGAAACTTGGGTTGACAAGAGCAAGTAGAGTGCAAAAAATAGACAGCACAAGAGACAGAGAAATAGGCGTGTAAACTCTTCTCTATATACAAGATCCTGCAAATAACTGAATGAGAAAGTGGTGGGGAGCATGGGGCCTATTTATATGCCCCATGCATGCAGTCGGCCAGCGCTAGTGGCTCTCCACGACTGCATGAAGCAGTTGGCCAGCAGTAAATACCTCCACGACTGCATAAAGCAAGTCGGCCAGTAGAAAAAACTCCACGCTTGCTGATTAGGCAATCGGCCAGCCACACGACTGCTGAATGGACAGTCGGCCAGCCACCAGAGGCTCCTGCCAACATCTGGCATCCATCCACACCACCGAAAAAATGGGAAAAAATAGGAAAAAAATACGGGGAGTGAGGAAAAATGATAAAACACCTATACAGGGCGGGCACACCCACAACAGAGGCCCTGGTGTATAAAAATAGACAGGAGATGACTTCTAACACCCCCTCTCAGCTCCTGGCTATGAAATCAACCCAAGGGAGCTGGAGTGCCGCCTGAGCGTAGCCTGAGGTAGAGACTTCGTGAAGAGGTCCGCCGCGTTGTTCTCCGTCGAACAATAAAGTAGCAAGATGTCACCAGCCAAGATCTTCTCACGTACAAAGTGATACTGTATCTCTATGTGCTTGGTCGGGCATGGAAGACCGGGTTCCGAGCAATAGCTATACAACTCTGGTTATCGCGTTGGATGACTGTGGGCTCCTTCTGTGGAAACCCAATCTCGCCTAGCAGCCTCCGCAGCCACACAACCTCACAAGCAGCACCACAAGCAGCCCGGTACTCTGCCTCTGTCGAAGAGAGGGCAATAGTTGGCTGCCTCTTGTTGCTCCAAGACACTGCTCCTGAGCCGAAGGTAAAACTGTATCCTGAAGTAGATCTCCTCGTGTGTGGATCTCCTCCCCAATCTGAGTCACTCCAACCTTGGAGCCTGACTCCATCCCCTCCTGTGTAAAAGAGTCCTAGATCCTTCGTACTCTGCAGATACCGCAAGATCCGCAATCCTGCGTCCCAATGAGACTTCAATGGCGTCTGCATGAAAGAGCTCAACAGCCCCACGGAGAAGCTCAAGTCCAATCTGGTGTTCAGCAACCAGATCAATGAACCAACCAACTTCCGGTACTGCGAGGCATCAACTGGCTCACAAGGATCAATAAATAACGGTTAACTTTGTGTTCGGGTCCATCGGCGAAGTAATAGGCTTGCAGTTCTCCATCCCAAAGGCCTCAAGCAACTCATGAACATACCGCTGTGCTGAGAGCTCAGAGACGAAAAACCCCCTCTGGGTCTGCCAGATCTCCAATCCCAAAAAGAAGTGGAGTAAGCCTAAGTCGGTCATCTCAAACTCCTTTGACAAGGCAGCCTTCGTCACTCCAATGTGCTCCACATGACCGCCAGTGAGAATGAGATCATCCACATAAAGGATGATAATCGTGACCATGCTGCGCTCCCGAAAGAGATACAGGTTTGAATCTGCAACCGATCTCTGAAATCCAGTCCGAATAAAGAAGGAATCAATCTTCTGATTCCAAGCCCTGGGAGCCTGCTTAAGACCGTACAAGGCCTTACGTAACCTATAAACCATCCCTTCAGATCCTGGAACAATAAAGCCTGGAGGCTGCTCAACATACACCTCCTCCTGCAAGTCGCCATTAAGGAACGCAGATTTTACATCCATTTGATACACGGGCCACCTCTGAGAAGAAGCAAGGGCAAGAACGGTCCGAATCGTGGACATCCGTGCTGTCGGTGCAAAGGTATCCTCATAGTCGATGCCTGGCTGTTGAGCATAACCTTTAGCCACAAGTCTAGCTTTGTGTTTGTCCACCGACCCATCAGACGCATATTTGGTCTTAAAGACCCATTTGACACCAATGACTGACCGCTTCGACGGCCTCGGTACCAACTCCCAAGTGTTGTTCTTCTCGATGGCATCAAGTTCCACCTGCATGGCTTTCCTCCAAGTATCCTGTAAAAGGGCTTCCTTGACGGAAGTGGGCTCTTTGTCCCCGCATAATATGAGACATCAAAGCATAGTTCACCTGAAGAAGCTCCGTTGTATTGCTTTTATCTCGGACTCTATGTGATCTTCGAGGGCCGTCCTCTGTGGTCCACTCAGAGGGTAGCTCCGTGACACCTGACTCCCGAAGGGTGTCCAACAACCACCTAGGTACTCGAACAGATCGTGGAGCCTCCTGTGGTTGCAGGGGCTATACTCTAGCTGCGGGCTCAACCTCCGGTACTGACTGAGGTTGGTCAACTGGAATAATGGTCTGGGAATCATCATCAGACTCCTCTGGATCTCCAAGAAGTGGCGGCTCCTCGACAGTGGATACTGGAACATGCTCGTCAAAGACCACATCCCTGCTGACAACAATCTCGTTCTTGTCTGGATCATACAACCTGTATCCCTTGGAAAGAGAATTATACCCCACAAATACAAGCTTGCGAGACTTGGAGTCAAGCTTCCCCCTTTGCTTCTTCGGAATATGTACATACGCGTCACTCCCAAAAACACGGAAGTGTGAGACATCAGGTTTCCTACCAAAGTATGCCTCAAATGGAGTCATATGGGGTACTGAAGTCGTCGGAGATCGGTTGAGGGTATGGACAGCCGTTGCCACAGCCTCTCCCCAAAGTGGACGAGGAAGATCACGATGCTCCAGCATGGTCCTCGCCATCTCCACCACAGTCCTGTTCTTGCGTTCGACAACTCCATTCTCCGAAGGCGATCCTGTATTGGCCAGTTCCCTTTTGATGCCATGATCTGCACAAAATCTGAGAAATACAGTCGAGGAGAATTCACCTCCTTTATTAGCCTTGAGAGTCTTGACCTGAATTTCTGACTCTTTCTCCACCATCACGTGCCAATCCTTGAACCGTGCAAAAGCTTGGTCCTTCTGGGAAAGAAAGTAGACCCACGTGAATCTGGTACAATCATCAACAAGCAGCATAAAGTAGAGAGATCCTCCCAAAGATGGTGTCTGATGAGGTCCACACAGATCAGTGTGAATCAACTCCAATGGTTTCGAAGCCTGCCTGGAAGCCTGCTTCGAAAAGGATTCCCTGTGCTGCTTACCACGTTGTTAGGTTTTTTTTGGGTAACATTTTCTTGGCATATGTACACACTCATGCATGGCATTTACAAATAAAGGATGTCCATCTCCAGGGGCCAAAGGGGGTATAAGGCCACATGTGAACGGATCTAACAAAATATGCAATGTGTACAGTTAGTTATTGGTTTACCTGGATAAATAATAAATGGAAGAAGTGAGAGATAAGAATCAGTTTCACAAGACAGGTTTTAGCACTATCATGTGTGGACAAGGA
Source organism: Cibotium barometz (assembly GCF_041138505.1). Classification (NCBI taxonomy): domain Eukaryota; kingdom Viridiplantae; phylum Streptophyta; class Polypodiopsida; order Cyatheales; family Cibotiaceae; genus Cibotium; species Cibotium barometz. The sequence continues at coordinate 27,330,050 of NC_141090.1, forward strand.
TGTTGACAAATAATGTGAGCATGCAAAGCTCCATTTCTTTTAAAAAATGGATAGGGACCCGATAGAGGAGGTCAGCTCTACAGTACCGGTCCTTGGCATTTCATGGGAAACAAGGTATTTGTGGTCCACAAGATGTTATTAAAAAGGTGCAAGGTCTTCCTTGAATGCAAGAGTCACCATGGAATTAAATACAAGGCTTGCTAAAAATAGAAGGTGGCCTTGGATGGTTTCAAGAATTCCTCAACTAGCCTCAAAATTCAAAAAGGCGCCGCGTGAAGGTGGGGTGAGATCTCTGACATACGTTGGAGTATTATGAATAATATGATATTCTTGGGTTGAATGGGCAGCACACGTTGGTGTATAAAGAGGAGGGGAGCGCAGCTGAAAGGCATAGAGAGATGTTACCCGCAGCTTCAATGCTCTAAGCGCAGCCCAAGAGCGTGGAAGAGCGCTGCTATAGTTTTTTATAGTGTGTGAGGGAGAGCTCAGCTCCAAGGTTTTCAGAGAGCTGCGCTGCACTCTCTATTAGTGTGTATAAGGCTCTCAGTGTTTTCAAAGAGTGAAAGGGAGAGCTCAGCTTTTCTAAGACCCTATGGAGAGCTGCGCAGTACATGTGCGCAGCTCATTGAGTAGGAAAGAGGTAGTGTAGCTGTAGCGCCAGAGTGGGTGTGGGGGAGAATCCATTACTCTAAAGCTCAGAGAGGTTGCATAGCAAGTGTGTAAGGGAGAGCATGTGTTCTGGTTTCTCTCGAAGAGCTGCTTAGCACCCGTGTGCATCCCATGCTTGTAGAGAGGAGGAAACGTAACCTTCTGCAGCCCACGAGTGTAAATGAGAGCTGCGTGGTTATGAGGCTCTCAAGGAGCTGCAAAAAATCCAGGATTATAAAAGTGTGAGTGAGCTTGTAGTTTCTAGTGTGTGAAGGGGAGCTGTAATTCTAATGTTCTTTGATGGCAGCCCATTTGAGTAAGGGGAGAAGACGTAGCCTTGTGTGAGAAGGCACTGTCGTCAAGGTGTGAAAGCCGGGTGTTTTTTTTTCCTTATGAGTAAGAAGCTGCTCTCTGTGTTTGAGAGAGAAAGGAGACGAGCTCGTTTTCTTTGAAGAGAAGTACCCTCAGAACAGCTTACGGCACTCCAGTTTGGGAGGGGAGGAGAAGCTGCAACGCTACTTGTATGAATGAAGAGAAGGTGCCACGCCTTGAGAGTGCGGCTCTCGGTCATGATGACAGCCCATGCAATGTAAGTGACGGCTGTCCAGCTTTTTTGTTCTCTTTTTTGTGAAATAACTCCTATATATATGAGGAATCACCAGTTTGTGGCATTGGAAAACCCATGTATATGATAACCAAATCTCTGATTTTGTGGAAAGCTCATGTGTATGAGGAAAACAGCCCTCTGGTTTTGCTTGAGAGAATATGTATGTATGGTGGTATGCTTCTTCAACGGACAGACTGAAGACCATAAAGTGATTGTGCCTCCTAGTCACACACTGCTAGCCAGGTTGGGAGAATTGAAGTTCCTTACTGATGTTGACTTTTCTTGGGGAACTGAAGTCTTGCATAAAGCTCATATTTGATGGAAAGTAACCTTGTTTATGTTAAGTGGTTCTCTCACCATTTCTCTGTGGTGATCATTTTACTTACAGCCGTGAGCCTATTTCATAATAAGGGTGCACCCCTATATGCATATGTATCAATTGAGTAAAGGGTGGCAGATGTGGAATGCCCATCTCCCCTTGCATGTCTTGATCAAATGTATGTAGGCTTCCCCCGGTTGCTTGAAAAATTGAATGAGGGTAGAAACAAAGTCTCATGCTTGAGAGGTTAAATGTTGTGTCAGCTCATTGAGAAGTTGACTGGTGCCCCTTTTTCTTGATGTTGGTGTGTACTCCGAACTGTGGAAAGGCATTGCTATAGAGGTGTTCCGTGTCTCTCTGCCTCCCTTCACAGTTTTTGGTGCCCCCACTGAGGATCGAACTCTGGACCTTCAGTTTACAAGACCGACAACATGTGCATGTGATTAATCTCAGTGAATGACTGCTATGCCAGGACAGTTGTGTGACAGATGCCTTCTAAAATTGTGCTATATTACCTTGATTTGACAGTCAACTGAAGTATGGTTTGCAGGCTGAAATTCTTGGTATTGGTGCTGTTTCACATTTGATTTGTTGCCTAAAAGTTCTGGTAGAATTGGGTAATTAGCCAGTCGTGCCTCTTGGGAGTTGGATGGCCACTCTCAATGGATAATCACAATGGACCTCAATTTACTCCCTTCCATTTTACCCAAAGAATTCAGATAAATGTTCATGTGGACAGAAAAATTTTCTTTCAACAGCGTATGGCATATATGTTTGGGCCAGAAAGACTGAGGGAAATATTGGAGTCTCCTTTGCCGGTGATAATTCCAATGATTAACTATGCAAATTCGTTTGATGTGCATGTGTTCATCCTCTTCTAAACCTGAAGTGTTTTGAAGTTTTCTTCTAAGGATTGAGTTAGTAGAAGGTTTTGTTTTCGCATCTGTGTCAAAAGGGTTTTTTTTGGGTAACAATGGCTTTCCCTTATCCAGAGTTTCATGGAAAAAGTGATGAGAATGTGGAAGAGTTCTTAGAAAACATGGAAGTTGCATGTATAAGCAACCATATCCAGATACCCGCTCAAATGTTACGCCTTTTTCAAATCTGTTTGAAGGGTGATGCACGGAGCTGGTGTAAGGGTTATGAGGAGGAGTTGCAGAGGGCTGATCCACCTATGCCATTGACATGGGATAATGTCCGACAGGCTTTAACAGCACAGTTTGTGAAGGTGAAAGATCCAGACAAAGTTTGGCATGAAATACAGGAATTGAGACAAAGAAAAGCGGAGCCCATTGATGATTACATCAAGAAGTTTTCCATATTATGGGAGAGCTTGTGTCAAGCCTTGCAGCCACAGGTGCCCCCACCAGATATGATGAAGAAGGATCGGTTCTTGGTTGGACTCAAGGAAAACCTGCGTTGGAGGGTAGAATTGAAGAAGCCAAGAACATACGAGGATGCATTGGAGGTGGCAAGGAACAAAGAGTGGAAATTGAATAGACTAACTCAATTGGGAGTAAGCTCACTACCTATGGTGTCAGAGATGAAGCAAATGGATTCCATGCAAAGTCGGGTTCCAGAGGAGGTGCATCCGGCAGATGCGGTTTCAGTAACTACTCAAGTTGTGCCAGCAATGGTCACTACTGCAGCACAAGATGATGAGCTGAGGCAGGACTTGAGGCAAGTGGTTGATTTGATGAAGAATCTTAGCCTAAATATGTTAAGCAATGTGGGAAATAATCGAGGTCGTATGAGACTTGCAAATCAGCCAGGAGGTGAAGGACAACCAAAGAATGGTTTTGGTGGACAGAATAATGGCAGGGGTTGGAGGCAGTTGCCCACATGCTATAACTGTGGAGAGCTTGGTCACATCAGCCCACAGTGTGATAAACCACCAAGAATGGGTGGAGATATGTATCCATTGCCTGCACAGTTGCCGAACCGGTCAAATGATTATGGCATAGAGATTAAGGGTGAGGCAGGACCTAGTGGACTGACCAAGGAGGACAAGGGAAAGACAAAAGTGTTAAGTGTGGTCACCTTGGAGAAGGCAGCAATGTTGGAAGATACATTAGTAATGCCTATTGGGAAGAGAACCACAGAGGATAAAGAAGGAAGAAATGAAGCAGGTCCTAGTAGGAAGAAAGGGAAGAGTCATGAGGGTGAAGATGTGAAAGCTAAAAGGAAAAGGAGAGCCCGTCGAAAATTTCACGTCTCAGATTTTCCACTAGGGGAAGGGCAGGATAGCTATGACTTGAAGCAGGACCTGAGCAATAGGAAGGCAGACGTGACCTTTGGACAACTAGTGGAAATGATACCGAAGCTGAAGCGCCAATGGAAGAAACTAGTCAGTCCGCTGGGGAAGGAACCCAACAGAGGGTCAGTGAGAGTGTTGGCCATTGATGAGTCTTCAGATATTTGTCCCATAGTAGATGTTTGGCACAAGAGGAAGAATCTTGGGCAGGGATACGTGGATGGTGGTGCACAAATTTGTGTAATCACTCAAACATGTGTAGAAAAGATGGGCCTGACAGTAGAAGGAGTCTCAGGATTCTGCATACGACTGGCAAACCATCAAAAGATCAAGTGTTTAGGGGTAGTGAAGAGCTTGGAAATCGAAGCCTATGCAGTTAAAACGGTAGTGGATTTTCATGTAATGCCAGCAGGATTAGGGGCTTATCCTATCATCCTTGGAAGACCATGACTACGCGCAGTGCGGGCCGTTCAAGATTGGAGACACGGTACAATCAGCTTATATGGGGAGACAGGGGGCAAAAGATTATTTGACATGAGTAGCAGGAAGCCACTAGATGAAGATTATGAAGAGGGGGAGAATTCAAGTAGTGAAGAGTCTTCCACTGTGTCAGATGGGGACAGTGGCACCACCACTAGTAGTGAGGGAGAGGTAAATGTAGCATTTCTGATGGTGGACAGGATCCTTGAACAGACCAGCATAGTCGCATCCATGAAAGGGATTGAAGATGAGTCCAAGGGCCCATATGAGGTGATTGAAGAGCTAATGCAACCCCAGGTGAAGCCACACGAGAAACACGAATTGATGGCCAGGATGATTAGCACAGATCTCTCAGTCATGGAGAAGGAGAAGTATTTAAAGATGTTGTCAACATATCCAGATTTATTTATCACATCGTATGAAGAAGTTCGGGGCTTCAAGGGGGAAGATTTGCACATAGAGCTAAAGGAAGGAGCCAATCCAGTACGTCAAGGATTAAGGAGAATGGGTCCAGAACAGATGAAGGCTTTGCGAGAAGAGGTGGACAAACTACTAAAGGCTGGTTTTATATGCCCTGTGGAGACAACAGAGTGGGTGAGCCCAGTTGTGGTCACTCCAAAAAAGGACGGAAAATGGAGGGTTTGTGTGGATTTCAAACCTTTGAATGCAGCTACAAAGAAGGATCCATACCCACTACCTCTCATTGATCAAATCCTGGATTCAGTGGCGGGTCATGAAAGGTACAGTGTGTGTGATGGGTTTTCAGGCTATTTCCAGTTGAAGATTGCTCCAGAGGATCAGAAGGATGGTGTGTATGATCCCGATCCACCACATGACTCCATTGTAGAGGCTTGAGTTCCTCTCCCCATCGTCGCGGGATCCACGGCCACTCGTGGTGTCCTTCTTGTCGCTTCGACCGCTTCGTAGATGCTAAGCTTGTCAAGAAGTTCCCGTCTCTTCTCGGGCGTGACATTCGTGCAAAACCTCACCTCATGCCCACTCTTATGCAAGAGGTGGGCTCGCACTTTGTCGGCGCCACCCGTTCGCCGGTAGTACGGGCAAAGCTTGCATACCCATGGCCGAGAACCGCCTCCATGAACGGATGGATGTGGTGTAGTTAACCTCCTCCCACCATGTCCATCCCGTTGTCCTTCTACGAGAAGCCCCGGCACATGAGGAGGATGCCATGGTTGAAGATGGCTTGACTCTTGAGCCTTGAGGAATGAGAGAGAGAGAGAGAGAGAGAGAGCCTAGAGGCTTGGAAGTTGGAAGAGTCAAGACTCAAGAGGCTTGAGGGAGAGGTGAGAGAGAGAGAGAGAGAGAGAGTCTAGATTCTAGAATCTAGATAGTAGGGCGGTGGCCCGCGGGCCTTGTGTGAGAGCTTAGAGCTTGGAACTTGGAAGTTGGAAGAGAGAAGAAGCTTGTGCCTTGAAAGCTTGAGCCTTGAGAGTTGTGAACTTGTGTGTGCTTGTAGCCTTGTAGAGGCTTGTTCTTATATAGATAGGCAAGAGAGAGAGAGAGGAAAGCCTCAAGGGCAAGAGAGAGAGAGAGAGAGGGCCAAGCCTCAAAGAGCCAACAGCCATAAACGGCTAGAAACGGGCAAGCGTAACGGCCAAAAACGGCAGGCGCAACGGCGAGCAACGGCTCTCTGTTGTCCCCGCACAGTGCCATCCCCGACCGTCGTCCCCGTCCCTGCGTCGTCCCCTGTAAGAAACGTGACGTGGGGGACGTCCGTCCCCATCCCTGGTCCGTCCCGAATCGTCGTCCCGGCATTCCAAGCTGCCGTCCCCTCCGTCCCTTGTGACTATGGTTGGGCGGCTACCCACAATCTTACATACCAAGGTGGAGGCCTCTAATGATGCGACTGTCGAAGCAAGGAGCAGGAGGTCCGCTTCTGAAAAAGAGGGGCAAGGGACGTGGCCTCGATCGGGGATGATGGAGCGGCTGCCATGCAGTCCACCTGGGGGTTCAAGACTAGAAGAGGCCAAAACTTGCCAACAGATAAAAAAACCCTGAGAGCGAAATACACCTAGATTGGAAAAAAGGAAGCACGGAGGGGAGGCGGAGAATAGGGCAAGGTGGGGGAGATGGACCTCGGGCTGAGGAGGTGAAGGAGGCAACGGGGGCTGAGGGGAGGGTAGGCGGGGGAAGAAAGCCCCGCGAAGAAGGAAGCGAAGGGGAGGGGGCGATTGAGAGGCTAGGGCGGGGGGAAGGATGAGGCTAGGGCTGTAGGCGGAAGAGAGGGAGGCTAGGGCTGCAGACAAAATAGTAGAGGGGAGGGGGAGGCTGAAACTTGTACAGGTTCACACTTCCACTATAGGGGGGATTTGTAGGCATATGCTCACTTATGGTAGTGCTATGTGTGAACAGGGCTTAACCAAGGGCACTTTTTCCCATGTGGTTTTTCCCCTTGGATATCAAGTGTGAAAGGACACTCTCATATAATATTTTGTACTTCTATATTATATGGATGTGGCACACATGCAAGGGTTGACTTGCATTTTGTGGCTACCACACTTTTGGCTCTCTCTCTCTCTCTCTCTCTCTCTCTCATTTCTGTGTGTGAGCTTCTCCATCCTGCACCTAACCCTAATGTGCAGGTTTGTGTGTGTGAGTGTGTGAGTCCAACACCATATATGTTCAGAAATCCCACTTTGTCCTTACCAATCCTGATGGTCACCCACTGAGCTCTCCCATTGACAATGGTGCCTAAGTTGACCATTGCAGGCAATAGCTGCTCAATGTCAGAAATCATACTCCACCCTGTGTTTGGGGGCCGCAAGCATGGGATTAGAAGCTTTGACTCCTGCCTTGAAGGACCTTCCCCGGCCTCTGATAGAAACCAGAGTGCGGTAGACTAGCAGTCACCCGTCCGCTTGTAGTCTAGATATGAAAACAGAATAGATTGGGGCTAGAGTGCCCAAATCTGAAAACGAAGCGACACCTGTTGGCCCCAAAGCTTGGCGCCCCTTGCGGTATTTCTTTATTCAATTTCAAAAGTATGAAAGGCTGAGTACAACAAAAAATCAGCCAAGAGATTACACCTGTATGTCCAATCTGACAGCCCACAATCCCTCTTAGCACAGAGGATTCACGCACACAGATCTGTGTCTCAAAGCAACACACTGTGCCTCCCTTTGATCAGCCAAGACCACTAAGCAGGGCAGCCATGAGCATAAATCTGGCATATCTCAAGCACATGATTCAACATCTCAGCTCATACATACATGTACTGTCCAACCTCTGTCTCCACCCTTTTCAATCTGCCATACCCCTCCTCTCACAAGGGGCCAGATAGCTCAAATCTGCAACAGACATAAAGCAATAGAGAGAGATAGATGAACAAATGCGGAGCTTACCAAAATCAGCTCGTGGATCTGCACCTGAGGAAGTAGCGGTACCAATCTGTACTTGCAGGCACTTGTTTCAACAACCCGGCTTCACACATGTGAGTGTACTTGTCTGTACCTTCCTCTTTGCATCCACCTCAGTGCTGTACTTGACTGTACAGTTTTGAAAATTTTGCACTGTACCAAGGAGAGCGCCGCCTGCAATTGTACGGCTCTATCTGTACCAGAAAGCACGCCGCCTGCAGCTGAAATGATGCACCTGCTCCTGCTGTACTCGACTGTACCTGAAGGTACAATTCTGTACTTGCTGTACGGCCACCTGTCAGCAGTCATACAAGTGACTGTACCTGCTGTACGGCCTCTGTCAGCAGTCGTACAGGTTCTGTACCTCCTCTGGTTGTCTGCGTCGCCTGTACCCACAGAAGACACTGCTGTAGAATACAACAGCCGTACTGTACTTGCCGTCGTACAGTGCTGTACGATCTGCACACGTGGAATGTACGACTGAATTCGCAGAGGAAAATAGCAGCAGCACAGAATTCAGCACTCGACTTCTTCTCCTTTCTCTTCCACGCTTGAGAATACACGCTTCCCTTCCAAAAAGCAAGAGAGAGGCATACACTCCAAAAGTGGAGTTGCCCCCTCTCCATATTAATCCTAGGGCCCCAACTTTAATTGTTATTAAAGTTCCCTAGGGGCCACTAAGGCCTAGGGGCAACTTTCAATAAAACATTAAAATCTAATGTTCTAGTTCCCCCCTTCACACCTAGGGATGTCCACACATCATTAACTCTGTCCGGGCACCCCCCATGTGAATCATTTAATATTTTGACTCAGCAACCACCATGCCCACACTTGTGCTGTTCCATTTTCACAGGGCCATGACATAACCCCCTCTTGAAAAATGGCAAGCATCCTCGATTGCATTCTGGTGATACAGCAAAATATCCAAAGTGAAATATACAATATGGCAAGATCAGCGTCCCAATCTCTCTAAGCCATGCACATGTATCAACATCATTCACTGCAAAATAATGAAATAGTAATAGTCCAAGTTGTATACCACTATGAACCATACATATCCAGTGTCCACAAAGTCCCATGTGACTAGTACACATATATCATAGAAGTCCCATAAACAGATGTACTGTCAGCCTCAGTACCTTCGGGTGAGATAAAAACTGCACCAAGCGACCTCTAGATGTCATCTGAGCCTGTCTATATCAAGGGAGTGGAGGTGCTACCCCCCACTTGAGCATCAGGTAATGCTCCAGACCCATGCTCTGCTGAACCTGAATGAGCCACAACAAGAGTTGGCTCTAACTCAAAGGCATCGAGATAAAGTTGCAAAACCTGAGGTGAATCTATTAAGTCACCTTCCTCCATCCACTTCGCATCCATCGGTGAATAGTTCTTGAACTTCACAAGATAGCGACGGGAAACTTTACCTCGTACCTTCCTTTCCTTATGTGCCAGTATCTGCTCTGGAATCAGAACCTCATCAAGTTCCTCAACTTCCGGCTGAGCCTCATCTGATACATCCTCAGGCACATCCCCACGGAAAGGTCTAAGGAGACTCACGTGAAAAGCATTGTGAATCCTCCAGTGATCTGGTAGCTTCAAGCGATAGGCTACCTCACCAATCTTTTCCAATACCTGAAAAGGCCTATAATAACGCATGCTCAATTTAGGGAATAAGCGCTCTTTACTCTTCATCTTCTTGAGTCTAGCCTTTTCAAAGCGCAAAAGAACCCAATCACCCAATGCAAACTGTAAATCACGTCTGTGACGGTCTGCAGCTTTCTTTTGCTTCTGCTGAGTTTTCTGGAGTGCCAACTTAACCCTCCGATAAGCTTCATCCAAACTTTCCACATACTGATCAACCTCAAAGATCTTATCCTTTGTATGCAAAATGGGTGGTACCTTCTTCCCTCCGTCCACAATCTCAAAAGGCGCCTTGCCTGTCGTCGAGGTATGTACAGTGTTGTTATATGCAAACTCCACCAAAGGAAGATACTTTTCCCATTGTTGCTTGTGCTCTGACACATAACACTTAAGAAGATCCAACACTATAGAGTTAGCCTCTTCTGATTGACCATCTGTTTGTGGATGAAATGACGATGAAAAGTTTAGAGTTGTACCCATGTTGTCAAACAACCCTCTCCAGAACAAACTCGTCATCCGTGGATCACGGTCACTAATGATAGATGTAGGCAAGCCATGATACTTGAAGATGTTCGCCATGAACAACTTCACCATATGATCCACTTTGATCGTCTTACGCACGGGAATGAAATGAGCCTGCTTACTGAACCTGCATATGATAGTCCAGATGCCATCATTTCCCGTTTGTGTCCGTGGAAGATCAAATATAAAATCCATGGCAATGCTCTCCCAAGGTCTATCTGGAATAGGTAAAGGTTGTAATAACCCTGGTGTCTTTTGACGGTCAAACTTTACCTTCTAACATACGATGCATTGCCTCACAAAGGCAGCAACATCTCTTCTCAAGATTGGCCAATAAAAGAAAGTCTCCACTGCTTTGACCATGGCGTCAATACCTCTATGGCCTGCATACGGTGGAGCATGACTTTCAATCATAACCTTGAGTCCCAATGGCCTGGTAACACACAGTCTGCCATGCATCAATAAAAACCCATCTTTGAGAGTATAATGCTCATAGTTGTCACGGTACGAAAATCGGTACGGTACGGTACGATACCGTACGGGAATATTCGGTACAATATGAAATTTTGGGATACGGTACGATAAAATACGGTTTTTATTTTTTACACTTACAAGCTATGGAGCTTCAAGCTTGAATGTGAGGGAAGGTTGGGAGGGGAGGAGTCTACAGTGCTTGAGAAACTAGTACATGGATATGTGTCTCTCCCGGTTGGATCTCCTGATTGTCTCCAAAAAAGAACCTGGATGGGTAATGCAATACCAAAGGTCTCCCTGTGTAGCGTTTATGACTAAGGGACCGTCCTTGCACAAATACGAGGAGTGCATCTAGGGAGATAAGTTTAGGGACTCCTCTCTAGATCAAAATGGCCATGTCCAAATGTTCTCCCTTGTGCATAACTTGAGAATCTAATTGTCTAGCCTACCTATACCAGGGATCCCCAAGTGATGTAGCAAGATTCTCTCATCCTACCAATCAAGTGTACACTACCAGTCTACCTCGCCAGATTTTTTAGGTCTCTCCACAACCCCATATGGAAATTGAGTGGACACGAAAGTTGCGAAGTATTGCGAGCATTTGGGATCTTCGTAAAGCAGGGTTTCTATTTTTTTTAAGCATTTGGAAAATTTTTTTCAAGGGGAAAAAAATTTTTTGGGGGAAAAAAAAAACCTAACTCATACCGTACGATATCGTACGAATTCGTACGGTATCGTACTGTACGACTCGTACGTACAAATAGGTTCGTACTCGTACGAGAAACAACTATGATAATGCTCATGCCGCTGACCCTCAGACATCTGATCATACAACCTTTCAAAGTCCTCATCATGGGCATACTGCTCTTTCATTTCATCAAGCTCATGATGATAAGCAAGTGAAACTGCAGAGACCTATGGCTTGCGTGACAAAGCATCTGCCACTACATTCTTTTTGCCTTCCACATGCACAATCTGGAAGTGAAACATTGACAAAAAGTTTGCCCAACGCATATGCTTCTCTGAAAGCTTAGTTTGCGTGAGGAAATAACGCAAGGTCTGATGATCTGTCTGTACAGTGAAATCAGCCCCAAGCAAGTAGTGTTTCCATGTAGAAAGAGCGTGAATTACAGCCAACATCTCTTTCTCATAAACCTGTAAATGCTTCTCAGCATCTTGCAATATTCTACTCTCATAGGCTATCACATGTCCCTCTTGCATGAGAATTGCACCAATGCTACTTCCACATGCATCACACTGGACAACAAAAGCCTTTCGGAGGTCCGGTAACACCAATACTGGATCCGAAGTAAGCTTTTCTTTGAGCTTTTTGAATGCTGTAATTTCCCGATCAGCCCATTTAAACGGAGTTGCCTTCTTTGTCAAGGCATGAAGAGGCGAAGCAATGTCAGCAAAGTACCGTATGTACCGCCTGTAATAGGAACATAATCCTAGAAAACTGTGTACATCATGCACGGTCCTCAAAGCTGGCCAATTAAGAATTGCTTCCACCTTTGCTGGATCCATACGGACTCCATGCTTAGACACAATATGTTCCAAGAAATGTATCTCTTGCAAGAAAAACTCACTTTTCTTGCCATTAACAACCAGCCTATGGTTCCTGAGTTCTGCAAACACAATGGCCAAATGCCTTCTATGCTCTTCCTCAGTTTGTGAATGCACAATCATATCATCAAAGAATGTGCCCACAAACTCTCTATGAGGCCTAAAAATCCTATCCATCATTCTGTTAAATGTGGCAGGTGCATTTGTCAAACCAAAGGGCATAACCAAAAACTCATACAACCCAAATGTAGTTCGGAATGCTGTCTTATGCACATCCTCGGGTCTAATGCGTATCTGATGATACCCGCTTTTCAAGTCAATGCGACTAAAAACTGTGGAGCCCTGTAAGCGATCCAAAATGTCATCGATCCTCGGTATGGGGAATCGATTCTTGATGGTATTCTTGTTCAACGCCCTGTAATCAATACACATGCGCCAAGAACCATCCTTCTTTTGTACTAAGAGCACAGGTGAGCAAAAGGGTGATGAGCTAGGCTGTTTCAACTCTTTATTCAAAAGCTCCTGCACATAATCTCTTCCTGTTGGGCTGCACTAACACGGTACGGCGGTCTATTCGGTGGAGTACTACCAGGAATCAGATCAATGGCATGATCTTCTGGCCTCTCAGGAGGAAGTTCTCCTGGCAATGACTCGGAAAAACAATCTTGAAACCCACATAAGAAATCAGTCCTGTCCTTATCTAACATAGACAAATTAGACTTAGACTCATCATCTTGTGCATCCTTTACATAAATCAAGTACGCGGAAAGATGCTTTTTCATTACTGATGAAATCGCCGAAGCAGATACAATAGGAACAGATTCCCCTTTGAGTTTTACATCCAATACATGTTCTTTCCCTCTATGAGTCAGAGTGATTTCCTATTGTAAGTATCCACCACCGCATGTACTCTGTGGCACCATGGCATCCCCAACAAAACATCACAGCCATCCAAAGGCATGATGAAGAACTCTTCGCTGTCCACATAACCCTGCAAATGAAGCCGAAGCTTCCCAATGATAGGAGTAACGGGTTCTGCATACCCTGGACAAGCCATATTAACCTCATGTAACGGCCCCATCTCCTCTGCGCGAATCCCCAATCGGCCAGCCAAATTTGGGGAAATGAAGTTGGCTCTAGCACTTGTGTCAAAGAAGATCAAGGCATTCTGATCTCTCACTTTGCCCCATGTCGTGCACAACTCTGTTGCTTCACCACCTGGCTGTTCCCCCACAAGATCAAGAACTAAGCCTGCAGCAGAAGGTTGTGGTTTCTTTGACTTGGGCTCTCCTTTATTGTCAGAGTCCTTTTGGGACTTTCTTTTGGGACAATTAAATGACATATGTCCCTCTTCAGTACAGTAGAAACATTTATGAGCATCTCTCAAAGCCTGTCTTTCCTCAGAAGTCCTCTTGGGCATTGGCAACATCTTATACTTCGTCTCTGAAGACGCTTTAGCATCACGAGAAGCATGCCCAGATTTTTCAGCTTTCTTGCTCATGTTCTTACTGCCTTTAAACCCAGATGAACCTCCAGTGAGTAACGCATTAGCTGTCATAGCATTTTCAATCATCTGTGACATGTTCGTTACTCTTGTCTTGATACAATAATCTCGTACCTCTTTGGGCAGCCCACAACAATGCTTCTCTACCTGCTCAGACAATGGCACTGCATGGTAAGAAGTCACTGGGAGTAAAGCTTCCCAAAACTTCTTATTGTAATCTTCCAAATTCTCACACTTTGAAGCATCCAATTTGTGCCATGCAGTCATAACATCCACCTCAAATGTAGATGTGAGCCATACGGAAGAGAAAACCTGTTTAAATTGTACCCAAGTGGTGGGTGCTATGCCCTGCAAAAGAAGAGTAGACCACCACTGCAAAGCATTGCCCCTGAGAAAAGTGGCAGCTTTCCTCACCTTAGAGGACTCTGTGTAATTCCCACCAGAAAAAGCAGCATCAAACTGCTGTAAAAAGGTAAGTGCTTTCAATTTATCTTTGGCCCCACTGAATGTATCAAACTTCACTGCAGCTCCCCCTTCCTTGTAATCCTTCGCCTTTCCCATGGGCGTTAAATTATCACATGGAAGTGGCTTCGCAAGATTGCTGCCCCCAACATTCATGCCCATCATTGGGTCAACATTTCCCATTCCCACACCAGACATACCATACATTCCAGCCATGTTTCCAAACATTCCATTATGCATACCTGGCTGCATACCACCAAACATACTGCCTTGCATTCCAGGTTGCATGCCCCCAAACATATTTCCTTGCATACCGGACTGCATACCACCATACATATTCCCCTGCATACCAGGCTGAAAATTAGCTCCAAAAGGCCCGTGCATACCCATGCCTCCCTGAGGGTAACCCCCAGTCATAGATTGGAATACCGAGCCACCACCAAAATAACCTGGATGCATGTTCTGCTGAGGGATTGATGGCTGTCCAAAGAAGGAACTCTGTGAGTTTGCTCCATAAGCATGCTGCATGTTCGGAAACTGGCCAAGAGATGGTTCTTGTGGGATAGCACCACTATGACCCTGTGGAAGGTTCTTAGAACGAACCTTCTTCTTCTTTTTCTCGGGCTCTGTGTGGGATCTCATAAATTCAGCAAATCTCTCACTCTGAGTGAGCTGCATAAATACATCCATAACACTAGCCAAACGATCTTTGAACCGAGCATCATCATCCTCTTTACCAAGCACATCTTCTGGCTGTGTTACATCCTCATAAGGCTCATCATCTGCAGCCTGTTCTCCTGCATAAATATCCTCAGATACATCTTTCTCAGGAGAAGTCTCTTGCTCTTCCTTTTCATGATAGAAGTACTCATCCTCTGTATCAGACATGTTTGCTGAATTTTTCAGCGATGGCTTTCTTCGAGGCAACCAGGAGCTCACCCCCTTCAGAAAGTTGATGATTGGTCCCGGCAACAACGGAACCTTGAAACTGGCCTCTGATAGAAACCAGAGTGCGGTAGACTAGCAGTCACCCGTCCACTTGTAGTCTAGATATGAAAACAGAATAGATTGGGGCTAGAGTGCCCAAATCTGAAAACAAAGCGACATCTGTTGGCCCCAAAGCTTGGTGCCCCTTGCGGTATTTCTTTATTCAATTTCAAAAGTATGAAAGGCTGAGTACAACAAAAAATCAGCCAAGAGATTACACCTGTATGTCCAATCTAACAGCCCACAATCCCTCTTAGCACAGAGGATTCACGCACACAGATCTGTGTCTCAAAGCAACACACTGTGCCTCCCTCTGATCAGCCAAGACCACTAAGCAGGGCAGCCATGAGCATACATCTGACATATCTCAAGCACATGATTCAACATCTCAGCTCATACATACATGTACTGTCCAACCTCTGTCTCCACCCTTTTCAATCTGCCATACCCCTCCTCTCACAAGGGGCCAGATAGCTCAAATCTGCAACAGACATAAAGCAATAGAGAGAGAGAGATGAACAAATGCGGAGCTTACCAAAATCAGCTCGTGGATCTGCACTTGAGGAAGTAGCGGTACCAATCTGTACTTGCAGGCACTTGTTTCAACAACCCGGCTTCACGCATATGAGTGTACTTGTCTGTACCTTCCTCTTTGCATCCACCTCAGTGCTGTACTTGACTGTACAGTTCTGAAAATTTTGCACTGTACCAAGGAGAGCGCCGCCTGTAACTGTACGGCTCTATCTGTACCAGAAAGCACGTCGCCTGCTGCAGCTGAAATGATGCGCCTGCTCCTGCTATACCCGACTGTACCTGAAGGTACAGTTCTGTACCTACTGTACGGCCTCTGTCAGCAGTCGTACAGGTTCTGTACCTCCTCTGGCTGTCTGCGCCGCCTGTACCCACAGAAGACACTGCTGCAGAATACAGCAGCCGTACTGTACTTGCCGTCGTACAGTGCTGTACGGTCTGCACACGTGGACTGTACGATTGAATTCGCAGAGGAAAACAGCAGCAGCACAGAATTCAGCAGTCGACTTCTTCTCCTTTCTCTTCCACGCTTGAGAATACACGCTTCCCTTCCAAAAAGCAAGAGAGAGGCATACACTCCAAAAGTGGAGTTGCCCCCTCTCCATATTAATCCTAGGGCCCCAACTTTAATTGTTATTAAAGTTCCCTAGGGGCCACTAAGGCCTAGGGGCAACTTTCAATAAAACATTAAAATTCTAATGTTCTAGTTCCCCCCTTCACACCTAGGGATGTCCACACATCATTAACTCTGTCTGGGCACCCCCCATGTGTATCATTCAATATTTTGACTCAGCAACCACCATGCCCACACTTGTGCTGTTCCATTTTCACAGGGCCATGACAGAGGCGGAAGTGAGGGAGGCTAGGGCTGTAGGCAAACGGCAGAGAGGGGAGGAAAAGGGGGGGGGTCAAATAGAGCTGTAGGGGAGGGGAATGTGAGGGGGAGTTAGGCGCGCAGGGGGGAGAGCTCCAGCTTCTCTCAACTGTTTCCCTGCACAGCAAGCTCTTCATAGCCATACAAGGTAACATTTCTTGTTCCTATAGTCCTTCCTGGGTTCAGCGGCGGGCGTGCCAAGGCATACCCAACAAAACATCGGAGCTACCAAAAAGCTATCGAGGTCTACATACTCCTGTATATAAATACATAGTTTTCCAATTAAAAGTATCACGTTCACCCATATGCCCTAAAAGGTTGCATGCATTTGCATTCCCATGTCTTCTACATTGAGACCAATGGTGGTAGCCATACGTATGGAGATAAAAGTATCTGTTCATGCATCATAAAAAAGGAATAAGGTGGGCTGATCTTGCAATTGCCCCCATGCCTTACATATCATCATGCTATTGGGTAAGTGTCATGTATCAGGTGCCATATTTATGTTAGGCTTTGCCACATTAGCCGTCGCATTCCTGGAATTCTCTGGGCATTTTACATACATATTCTCTTTGCCACCACATTTAAAACATTTTCCCTTTCATTTCTAAGCCTCTAACCGCTGTTTGAACAGCCCAAAGTTAGGGTGATTTTTCTCGGGCTTTATGCAAAATGCTCTTTGCTACCACATTTAAAACAGTCTCTCCTTCATTTCTAAGCCTCTAACCGTTGTTTGGACAGCCCAAAGTTAGGAGGGTGATTTCCCCAGGGCTTAGTAGCAGAGTCATTCTCTGCACCTCGGACACATTTTTAGGTGGCTGTACATCCTTTTTCTGGTCATAACTGGCCCTTTGTTTGCCCTTACTATGACTTGAAAATGGCTTGTTTGTGGGCCATTTCATCTGTAGGTTCTTGGCTACCATGGGTCAACTTCTGCAAGGTGTGATTAGGATACACTTCTAGATCCTGTTGAATAATAGTATGCAGCCTTGACTCAAACTTTCTCTTGTTCTCATCCTCTGAGATCCGCATAAACCCAATACTTTGAAATGTATGAGGAAACCAACTCACCCTCATTCCAGGACATCCAATCCCATTCTTTACGTACATCTTTGCGAAGTTAGGCGGTAGAAACTGGGCATAAAACTGTGTTTTGAATTCAACCCATGTGTGGGCAACAATATCGTCCATGTGTGACAAATTTGTTACTAGAAATGTGTATTAGGTTCTAGGTGATAGTTTGGTGACAATGTCCTAGCAAAACATGTCACTTATGGACTACGGTTTTAGTTTTTTATCATGTAGATTAGATGCCACATGTCATCATGTGATTTCACCTTGGGCTAGTTAGGGTTTCATCATTATAGGCCCTAAGTTTGATGTAAAAAAAAAAAACTACTTGCAATAGAAGATACGCATGGAGTTGTGTTCCTCCTACACGTGTGCTTCTTTACCTCTGTGTACTTGCACATCTTGCCCTTGCAAGCTTCTCCATTCCAACATTGGGGATTAGAGCAGGCTAAGGTTGAGAGGAGTGTTTAGGGTTTCTCTAGCAGGTCTTTTTAGGGTATCTACGCATGGGTGATAATGTCTGAACCTGTTCTAGGGTTTGGACAGCTCGTTTTAGGGTTTCCACATCAGTATGGGTTGTTAGGGCTCCTCTTTGTTGCAGCTATATTTGGCTTGTAAGGGCCCATAGTCAGCCCATGCACAGCCCATGCACAGCCCGTCTTCTCTTTGAGATAAGCAACTTGCTTTGTTTCTATTGGTGGACCTACATGATGAGTTCTGTTGGTACTTTCTGTTCCTACTCTTGCTTGTGGGACCGCATATACATTGTATGTGACCAGTCTTGCTTCAACAAGGCAACTTGAGATTCTGTCTATGGATGAAGATGAGTCTATGACAAATCATCTCACTAAAGTCAAAGATTTAAGAGGACAACTGCGTGGGATTGATGAGGTCATAGATGATAGACAAATGGTGACAACTGTTGGGATTAGGGTTAGGGTTTTGCAGCAATTTTCAACGCACACACATAGTGAAGCAGTTGTGAGCAAGAGAGCGGAGGTGCAATACTCTTATGTAGATTAAGTGTACCACAATGCTTGTACAAAATGATAAGTGAGAGTGACAAAAGTCACTTCACACACACTCCCAAAAGTATCTGAGTGTATTCATATGCATGGGGGAAAAAACCTCCTAGTGAGGGGAAAAGTGTCCCGGATGGTACTAGAGTGTTCACACACCACCACCCAAGACATAAATGTCTACAAACCTCCTTGGAGTGATGATGTGAACATGTACAGGGATATGTCAGATCAATCCCTGAAAGGAAATAAGCCCAAAGCTTTGCGAAAGGCTTCGAACTTTTCACACAAATTTGCCACATTGTCATGTGTAGAGATATGCACCAAGCTGGTCTCTCCTGCATGGAGCCTCTCCATGACAGAATGGTAATGCACCTCAATGTGCTTCGTGCAAGCATGAAACATTGGGTTCCTTGCAAATTGGCAATTCGCTCTGAGAGTCAGTGTAGATAGGAGCGGAGGATTGCTGTCCAACACTAAGATTTGCCAAAGGCGTATGAGCCATACACACTCAATGGTAGCTGTAAATGCTGCTCTGTACTCAGCTTCACAGCTAGATGTGGCCAATATCGGCTGTTTCTTGCTGAGCCATGATATGCATGAACCAGTAAGAAAGAAACAAAATTAGTTAGTGGCATGCGGGTGTCAAAACAACTGCTGAGTCACTATTGCTGAAAGCATGGAGCTCTATAATCACCCCCTCCTGGCATAGTATAATCCAAGGAATGGAGTGTCTTACAAGTATCTGAACACTCTTTTCACATGCTGCCAATGTTTTGTACTGGGGTTGTGCATGAATTTACTCCTTAAAGAGACCACAAACTGAATATCTAGCTTGGTATTGCACAAGTAGATAAGACGTCCAACAACCTGTGCATTTAATGTGGCATCAAATGGATCACTTGCATCTTGAAGGGTAAACTTAGCACCTATCTCGATAGGTGTAGCAACAGGCTTACAATGTTCAAGACCAAATCTCATAAGCAATCTCTGTATGTATTTAGATTGCATAACAGAAATGGCACTTGCTTGATGTGGTATTGCTGGTATGCAGCTCTTGGAGAGGATTTGCACTTTTCTGGAGGTGCACGGCAAGAAATGAGTAGTCCTTCAAGATACGAAGGCTCTAGGAGAGGCTTAGTTGCATGCACTATGTGAAGTGGAAAGGCTCCAGACAGGGGGCAACACTGAGTTGCAAGGGTGGATGACCTTGTGAAGAGGATTTGTTGGGAGAGGCTCAGCTGCAAAGCATTTGCGGTGGTGGTGGCGGGTCAAAGGTGAGTGGAGTAGAGTGGCAAACGGGCGGGAGCAGAGTGGTGTAACATGCAGCGAAATTATGTGTAGATGAAGGATCCTGTCACACAAAGTCTCACACCGCCTTCTTTATCCTGAATTTCGCGAGTCTTTACTTTATCACTTCACAATTTAAGAGATGAGAGAGAGAGAGAGAGAGAAAGAAAGAAAGAAAGAAAGATATATTAACGTCTGCAAAAGGCCAAAATTGGCCTATGAGACAAACAAGTAGTACAATGATGTTCCTCCAGTCATCAAGAGGAAAATGTGGAGTGAGAATAAAATGTACAAGTATGACAACACGACCATAGGGGACTCAATGGTGGTGTACAAACGAGAGGGTGTGGATGGAGTACTAGGGCTACTAATGCATCTCTATATGCTGAAGGGGTGATACAAGTATGATATGTTATTTACTCCTAACTCCATCCAGTCCCATAGTCTGGGTACAATATGTCATACATCCGATCTGAGGATGCCATGAATGCCTGGAACATGCGTCTTGGATGAGAGCGAAAATGTGCCAGCTACTCTTGGACCACCTGTTGGTGTCGAGACCGGATGGCCGCGATCTCTCTGTGTGGTGTAGCCGTGGTGTCTGGTATTCGGCTAGTTTGGGTCGTCGCCTAGCTCGAATCTCCTCCGCTCGCTGAGATGTCACTCCCAATGTGTGTGGCTGGGCTATTTTTCCCAATCTCTGGAAGAAGTCAGTCAACTGGGACTGTCTTCCTCCGCTATGATGTGCGGGTGTCTGAAGTAAGATCTCCCTGTGTCTCTGTAGTGCTAGTAGTAGTTTTCCTAGCTGTCTCTGGTCCGATCTCTCCCAGATTTGTCTAAGTGATGTGGTCCCTCTAAAAACCTTAGGATAGCATGCCCTGATCTCCTGCAAAGCACCACAGTGGCAAACAAAATGCTCCTCTGTCTTTACCCCCGTCTGGCATAATCTGCAAATGCGCTTTGCTCGAGGGATGCATGCTGCTCTCCCAGTCTCGATCTCTAGTTGGTGTGATGAGACCCTTAGTCGACCAATGGCTACTCTGGCTCCATGTGATAAGTGGACCTCCAAGTATCGTGGTCGCTGGATGAAGCCGTTTGTGGAGGTGCTCAAGAAGTGGTCTCTATAGTAGAGCATCTTCGTCGGGAGTGGCTGACTGGAAGATAGCCAAGTCTCCTGTATGTGGCCCTGCCAAATGTTATGTCTCATGACTCTGTTCCTCTCTGTCTGAGAGAGGCGTCTGTGTGGTGCAGCTAGGTCATACTGTAAGGGTGGTAATTTGTTAATATCAATCCTGTGTGATGATAATAGATATCCACTATACCACCTGGGAGTACTATGACGAGGTATGTCCCTCCTCAGCAAGCTGTCTGTATGCCTCAAAAGCAGCCCGAGATACCCGATTTGGTGGGAGCTCCCGTATCATGTGTATAAAAGATATAGTCTGGAACATGGCCTCTACTAACATAGGTGGTACAGCAAACTCCGCTCGAAGGATATCATGTGGTACTGAAGGTTTGCTCTGCGGATCATCCGTAAGAGCATCAAAATCTGAGGGCGCTCTATCTGTGTCCATGAGGATGTAGCCAAACCTGGTGCCCATACTGCTGGTGCATACATCAATGTTGGAGTAACTAGTGTATCAAATAGCCACCCCTTTAGTACGGGGCTCCTGGAAGTGTGCCTGGTGACCTTGGCGTTCCAAAACTGCTAGTGCTGCATACCCTCGTGTCACTCTGTCTCTGGCTGCCTGTGCCATAGAGAATCTCCCTGATGAGCTGGTAAATGTGACCCCAAGGTATACATATGAGCCCACCACCTCAAATAATCCGTCAATAATGCCGGATAGTCTTCGAAAAACTCTTTGTCGAGCCATACCACTTCATGAGTTCCTCGGTCCTAAAACTTCGTGAGGAACTGTCGTAGTCTTCGGCCTGAGCCATGCTTGAAACGGTGCAGAAGGATTTGTTCTGGAACCATAACTTCTGCTTCATCCACAATGTCTGGTTTCGCTTCGTCTTTGACCTCTGAAGGGGGTGGACTTGCATATGGCTTTAACCAACTGACATGAAATACATCGTGCATAGTCCAACTCGGAGGTAGCCTTAACTGCATAGACACCTCATTAATCTTTTTCTTGATGGGAAAAGGTCCGAAGCTCCTGAAAGACAACTTTGGGCATCGCTTGCCCACTTGCTTCAATCTTTGCTTCATTATCCGAAGATAAACCCAATCCCCTTCCGAGAACTTCATATCCCTTCGGTCTTTATTGGCCTGTCGAGTGTAGGCCTCTTGCGCTTTAGCCAATCTGTCTTTTACTGACTCTAAGATCTCCTGGTAAGACTCCGTCACTCTGTTCGCCTCCGGTACTGAAGACGAAGTCCTGGTTAACAACGACTGGAAAGGTCTTCCAAACACTGCCTCATATGGAGTCCTGCCAATAGCCGAAGAATAAGAATAATTCAAAACAGCTTGAACTAAAGGCAAATACGATTCCCAGTTACCTTGCTGATCGTGGACATAACACTTCAGCATATCAAAGGCCAACTGGTTGTATATCTCTGTCTGGCCATCTGTTTGTGGGTGGAATGCACTGGAAAAATTCAACTTAGTACCAAAATTATCAAACAACGCCCTCCAAAAATGACTGGTAAACTTGGCATCTTGGTCTGACACTATGGTTCTAGGAATCCCGCCAATCGGGTACCAATGTCGAATGAATAGCTAGGCAACATCCTCGATGGTCACATTGGCCCTGCAAGGAAGAAGCATAACAAATTTGCTAAACCTATCAACAATAGTTAAGCACTGCGTATTACGCTTACTCGGACCGGGAGGCAGGTTTGTGACAAAGCCCATCGAAATGTCCTGGAAAGGACCCTCAGGAATTGGTAAGGGCTGTAACAACCCTATCTTCTTTCCACGAGGAGCTTTCACCTTTTGACAAATGTCACAGTGTTGTACATATGTAAACACATCACGCCTCATCTTTGGCCAATAGTATTGCCGTTCTAATTTCTCCAGAGTCAAATTCATGCCCCTATGACCACCTGTAATGGCGTCATGGGCATCATGGAGAAGAGCTGCCTTGAATGACTTCATGCCACATAGTCGGCCTTTGTAGAAAAGCCAACCATCGCGTATCAGAAAATGGCTGTGGCATCCAATGCCTGTTCCCACTGAGTACCGAATTCCTCGGAATCTGCGTACGTGTGCTTCATGTCCTCTATTCCTGTACCAACAACTAGTGGTCTAAATCGTAGACACTTGTCCCTTCCTGCTCAAAGCATTGGCCACTGGATTGGCCTTTCGGAAGGTACTCAATCATACCACCGAACTGCTGGAATATCTGACTCCAGCGGTGTTGTCGATCACTCCACTGTGCACTTGGCATTGTCTGAATCCAGCGTAATGTCTGATGGTCAGTGCGAACCTCGAAGTCACGGCCATACAGGAAATGTTTCCAATGTTTCAAGGCCTGTATCACTGCTAGGAGTTCACGATCATAAACTGAGTAGTTCTTCTCGGCGGGCAGTAACTTACGAGACATGTCAGCTACTGGATGACCATTCTGTTGTAAAACACCTCCAATTGCGATGTTACTCGCATCGGTGATCACCTGAAATGGATCGATCATCGTCCCACGAGGCAAGTGCTAAACAAGGTGCTTCTGATAAAGCCACCTTGAGGTTCGGGAATGCCTCCAACGCTCGTGGAGTCATCCGAATCTTTTGCCTTCTTGTTTTCACCCCCTTTACCAAATCGGTGAGATCTGTCGAGAGGTCAGAAAACTTGTCAATGTGGGTGGAATATGCCTGGCATATACCCACAAATGATCTAATGTCATAGGCTGTCTGAGGTACTTCCCAGTTGACAATCTCAGCCACTTTAGCCGGATCAAGTCGAATGCAGCACTAGTTATATATCCCAAGTAATGCACCTGGAACAGATAAAATTCGGACTTCTTTTCATTGACGTAGAGCTCGTTGCTTTCTAGCAACTTAAGGACTTTCTCCACATCAACGTCATGCTGCTCAACCATAGCTGAAAATACTAGTATGTCATCCAAAAATATGAACACACACTTTTCAATCAAATCGCGGAAAACACGTAGCATCATGCGGTTAAATGTAGCTGGGGCGTTCGTCAAGCCAAATGGCATGACCACAAATTCATAGTAGTGGGCCCGTTCTGTACAGAAGGCTGTCTTGGAGATGTCCCCCTCCACAATCCGCACCTGGTGGCACCCACTCTTTAAATCAAGTTTCGAGAACACCTTTGCTCCATTTAGCCTCTCGAGAATATAGTCAATTCGAGGCATCGGGAATCTGATCTTGATAGTCAGCTTGTTGAGTGCACGATAATCGACACAAATGGGAATCTGATCTTGATAGTTAGCTTGTTGAGTGCACGATAATCGACACAAACGGGAAGACCCATCCTTTTTCTTGACAAATAAGATCGGTTCGGTGCTGCAAATGGCGACACGCTGGGGTGGATGAAGCCAGATTGCAACAATTCTTGGAGTTGGCGGTCCAACTCCGATTCCATTGCCTTGGAAAGGCGATACGGAAACTTGCTCAGGGGTTCCGAGCTTGGGAGGAGGTCAATCCTGTGATCCTCCGGTCTGGACGGGCGGAACTGGGGAGGGAGGCTGTCCCAAAGAAAAATCTTCTGGAACTTTTCATGGAGAACCGAGTACTTATTGGAAGCACTAGCCACCGTCTGGGCTGTCCAGATGTAAATCATCGCACAATGTGCGCCTTTCTTGACTGCTCGCTTAGCCTGCAAGTGGCTTATGAGCGGAAAGTTCAATGGTCACCGGGGCGTTTGACACATTCCGATTGATCTGGAACGTGTGCTTGTCCCACTTGACATCAGGAAGAAACTTGTGAAACCACTGAATACCAAATTATGTCTGCCGCTCCTACAAGAGGGGCAACCATAAAGTCACGCACAAACTCTATGCCCTGAATCACTAACTTAGCACCTAGAGCTTCATACTTGACGCTCGTTGTCATGCCTGTGCTAAAACCCTCAATCTGTTTGTCCACCGAAGTCAGCTCGAAACGGGCATGCCTAGCGGCCTGTTCCGTGACCACATCCTCCGTGCTGTCGCTGTCAAACAAGACAACGACTCTCTGGCCACCTATGTAGCCAAAGGACTTGAGCAATTCATTGCACTCATACTCCTGGTCATGGGCGCCCTTCTGCTTATCTTCGAGCTCCCGGCTAATAATTGCTCCAACTGAAGCACCGGGGTTTGAAGAACTAGGGGTAGCCGCTGGGGTCTGTGTGGGAGCTTAGCTCACCACGGAAGTTGTGGAGGCAGCGGCGGCCTTTGGAGGCTTCTTCGGACAATCTCGAGAAGTATGTCCTTTTGTACGACAAAAGAAATGTCTACCCTCCTTCTTGTACTGAGAAAGCTCCTCAGCACTCAACTTGCCACCTGTCTTGCCTGCCTCTACTTTCTGGTCTGGAGTAAGCTTTGACGCATTGTTCGAGTTCTTGGAGCCAGAGGCTCCCAGGCTCTGTCCTGGTGGGGAAGACCCCATTTGGTTCTGGCTTTTGCCCCCCGAGGCGTTAGCCCTGGGAGAAGCCGGCTGGGAAGTCTTGGGCTTGCCACTTTTATGTTTTATTTCTGCACTCTGCGCAAGCGAGAGTGCGTCTTCAAAGGTGGCTGGCCTAAACATACGCACCCCATTGGATTTGCGTGTCCAGGCCATACAAAAACTGCCCTTTCTTGTCCGTATCAGATAAGCCTAATTGCAGACAAAAAGTCAAAATTTTATTGGCAAACTGAAGGACTGGTTGCGCGTTCTGACGCGCTCCCCTGAACTCGTCTTCGAGTCGCTCAAGGTAGTGGGGCGGTAGAAACCGCTGCTTAAGGTCGCGGACGAACTCTCTGTAGGGCTCCCACCACGGATGGTGTATTTGCTTTATTAGAATGATGTGAATCTAAAAGAAAATACAGCAATCTTGGACCTTTTCTTGGCTGGGAATACCCTGCCCTTGACCTGAATCCTTCACCCCTTTGCTTAGCAACCTCTTGGCTTTGTCTAGCCTCTTATGCTTGAGCTCTTGGTGGAGAATGAGATAAATGAATGGGATTGTGGCCTCCACTATTTATATTACTTCCCAACAGCAGTCGGCCAGTAGATAAACAGGCGGCCAGCACCAATGTCCCACGACTTGTGTAAATTCAGCAATAAATGTTGGAAAAATCACCTAA